>NC_090346.1:18448454-18642578 GCF_035084215.1 Heptranchias perlo
TCCCCGTGTACGCGCTCCCTCTCAGGCTCTGCCCCCCGGGTCTGCGCTCCCTCTCGCTCATGCCCCCCGTGTCGCGCTCCACTCTCCGCTCTGCCCACCTGTCAGGTGCGCTCCCCCCCCGTGTCCGCGCTCCCTCTCGCTTCTGCCTCCCGTGTCGCGCTCCCTCTCGCTCGTGCGCCCCGTGTCGCGCTCCCTCTCGCTCTGCCCCCGTGTCGCGCTCCCCTCTCGCTCTGCCCCCCGTGTCGCGCTCCCTCTCGCTCTGCCCCCCGTGTCGCGCTCCCTCTCGCTCTGCCCCCGTGTCGCGCTCCCTCTCGCTCTGCCCCCCGTGTCGCGCTCCCTCTCGCTCTGCCCCCGTGTCGCGCTCCTCTCGCTCTGCCCCCCGTGTCGCGCTCCCTCTCGCTCTGCCCCCCCGGTGTCGCGCTCCCTCTCGCTCTGCCCCCCGTGTCGCGCTCCCTCTCGCTCTGCCCCCCGTGTCGCGCTCCCTCTCGCTCTGCCCCCCGTGTCGCGCTCCCTCTCGCTCTGCCCCCCGTGTCGCGCTCCCTCTCGCTCTGCCCCCGTGTCGCGCTCCTCTCGCTCTGCCCCCCGTGTCGCGCTCCCTCTCGCTCTGCCCCCCGTGTCGCGCTCCCTCTCGCTCTGCCCCCCGTGTCGCGCTCCCTCTCGCTCTGCCCCCCGTGTCGCGCTCCCTCTCGCTCTGCCCCCCGTGTCGCGCTCCCTCTCGCTCTGCCCCCCGTGTCGCGCTCCCTCTCGCTCTGCCCCCCGTGTCGCGCTCCCTCTCGCTCTGCCCCCGTGTCGCGCTCCCTCTCGCTCTGCCCCCCGTGTCGCGCTCCCTCTCGCTCTGCCCCCCGTGTCGCGCTCCCTCTCGCTCTGCCCCCCGTGTCGCGCTCCCTCTCGCTCTGCCCCCCGTGTCGCGCTCCCATCTCGCTCTGCCCCCCGTGTCGCGCTCCCTCTCGCTCTGCCCCCCGTGTCGCGCTCCCTCTCGCTCTGCCCCCCGTGTCGCGCTCCCTCTCGCTCTGCCCCCCGTGTCGCGCTCCCTCTCGCTCTGCCCCCCGTGTCGCGCTCCCTCTCGCTCTGCCCCCCGTGTCGCGCTCTCTCTCGCTCTGCCCCCGTGTCGCGCTCCTCTCGCTCTGCCCCCCGTGTCGCGCTCTCTCTCGCTCTGCCCCCCGTGTCGCGCTCTCTCTCGCTCTGCCCCCGTGTCGCGCTCTCTCTCGCTCTGCCCCCCGTGTCGCGCTCTCTCTCGCTCTGCCCCCGTGTCGCGCTCTCTCTCGCTCTGCCCCCCGTGTCGCGCTCTCTCTCGCTCTGCCCCCCGTGTCGCGCTCTCTCTCGCTCTGCCTGCCCCCGTGTCGCGCTCTCTCTCGCTCTGCCCCCCGTGTCGCGCTCTCTCTCGCTCTGCCCCCCGTGTCGCGCTCTCTCTCGCTCTGCCCCCCGTGTCGCGCTCTCTCTCTCGCTCTGCCCCCCGTGTCGCGCTCTCTCTCGCTCTGCCCCCCGTGTCGCGCTCTCTCTCGCTCTGCCCCCCGTGTCGCGCTCTCTCTCGCTCTGCCCCCCGTGTCGCGCTCTCTCTCGCTCTGCCCCCCGTGTCGCGCTCTCTCTCGCTCTGCCCCCCGTGTCGCGCTCTCTCTCGCTCTGCCCCCCGTGTCGCGCTCTCTCTCGCTCTGCCCCCCGTGTCGCGCTCATCTCTCGCTCTGCCCCCCGTGTCGCGCTCTCTCTCGCTCTTCTGCCCCCCGTGTCGCGCTCTCTCTCGCTCTGCCCCCCGTGTCGCGCTCATCTCTCGCTCTGCCCCCCGTGTCGCGCTCTCTCTCGCTCTGCCCCCCGTGTCGCGCTCTCTCTCGCTCTGCCCCCCGTGTCGCGCTCTCTCTCGCTCTGCCCCCGTGTCGCGCTCTCTCTCGCTCTGCCCCCCGTGTCGCGCTCTCTCTCGCTCTGCCCCCCGTGTCGCGCTCTCTCTCGCTCTGCCCCCCGTGTCGCGCTCTCTCTCGCTGCCCCCCGTGTCGCGCTCTCTCTCGCTCTGCCCCCCGTGTCGCGCTCTCTCTCGCTCTGCCCCCGTGTCGCGCTCTCTCTCGCTCTGCCCCCCGTGTCGCGCTCTCTCTCGCTCTGCCCCCCGTGTCGCGCTCTCTCTCGCTCTGCCCCCGTGTCGCGCTCTCTCTCGCTCTGCCCCCCGTGTCGCGCTCTCTCTCGCTCTGCCCCCCGTGTCGCGCTCTCTCTCGCTCTGCCCCCCGTGTCGCGCTCTCTCTCGCTCTGCCCCCCGTGTCGCGCTCTCTCTCGCTCTGCCCCCCGTGTCGCGCTCTCTCTCGCTCTGCCCCCGTGTCGCGCTCTCTCTCGCTCTGCCCCCCCGTGTCGCGCTCTCTCTCGCTCTGCCCCCCGTGTCGCGCTCTCTCTCGCTCTGCCCCCCGTGTCGCGCTCTCTCTCGCTCTGCCCCCCGTGTCGCGCTCTCTCTCGCTCTGCCCCCCCGTGTCGCGCTCTCTCTCGCTCTGCCCCCCCGCCTGTCGCGCTCTCTCTCGCTCTGCCCCCCCGCGTCGCGCTCTCTCTCGCTCTGCCCCCCCCGCGTCGCGCTCTCTCTCGCTCTGCCCCCCGCGTCGCGCTCTCTCTCAGCTCTGCCCCCCCCCGCGTCGCGCTCTCTCTCGCTCTGCCCCCCCCGCGTCGCGCTCTCTCTCGCTCTGGCCCCCCCGCGTCGCGCTCTCTCTCGCTCTGCCCCCCCCGCGTCGCGCTCTCTCTCGCTCTGCCCCCCCGCGTCGCGCTCTCTCTCGCTCTGCCCCCCCCGCGTCGCGCTCTCTCTCGCTCTGCCCCCCCGCGTCGCGCTCTCTCTCGCTCTGCCCCCCCCGCGTCGCGCTCTCTCTCGCTCTGCCCCCCCGCGTCGCGCTCTCTCTCGCTCTGCCCCCCCCGCGTCGCGCTCTCTCTCGCTCTGCCCCCCCCCGCGTCGCGCTCTCTCTCGCTCTGCCCCCCCGCGTCGCGCTCTCTCTCGCTCTGCCCCCCCGCGTCGCGCTCTCTCTCGCTCTGCCCCCCCGCGTCGCGCTCTCTCTCGCTCTGCCCCCCCCGCGTCGCGCTCTCTCTCGCTCTGCCCCCCCCGCGTCGCGCTCTCTCTCGCTCTGCCCCCCCCGCGTCGCGCTCTCTCTGCTCTGCCCCCCCCGCGTCGCGCTCTCGCTCTGCCCCCCCCGCGTCGCGCTCCGCTCTGCCCCCCCCGCGTCGCGCTCGCTCTGCCCCCCCCGCGTCGCGCTCGCTCTGCCCCCCCCGCGTCGCGCTCGCTCTGCCCCCCCCCGCGTCGCGCTCGCTCTGCCCCCCCCCGCGTCGCGCTCGCTCTGCCCCCCCCGCGTCGCGCTCGCTCTGCCCCCCCCGCGTCGCGCTCGCTCTGCCCCCCCCGCGTCGCGCTCGCTCTGCCCCCCCCGCGTCGCGCTCGCTCTGCCCCCCCCGCGTCGCGCTCGCTCTGCCCCCCCCGCGTCGCGCTCGCTCTGCCCCCCCCGCGTCGCGCTCGCTCTGCCCCCCCCGCGTCGCGCTCGCTCTGCCCCCCCCGCGTCGCGCTCGCTCTGCCCCCCCCGCGTCGCGCTCGCTCTGCCCCCCCCGCGTCGCGCTCGCTCTGCCCCCCCCGCGTCGCGCTCGCTCTGCCCCCCCCGCGTCGCGCTCGCTCTGCCCCCCCCGCGTCGCGCTCGCTCTGCCCCCCCCGCGTCGCGCTCGCTCTGCCCCCCCCGCGTCGCGCTCGCTCTGCCCCCCCCGCGTCGCGCTCGCTCTGCCCCCCCCGCGTCGCGCTCGCTCTGCCCCCCCCGCGTCGCGCTCGCTCTGCCCCCCCCGCGTCGCGCTCGCTCTGCCCCCCCCGCGTCGCGCTCGCTCTGCCCCCCCCGCGTCGCGCTCGCTCTGCCCCCCCCGCGTCGCGCTCGCTCTGCCCCCCCCGCGTCGCGCTCGCTCTGCCCCCCCCGCGTCGCGCTCGCTCTGCCCCCCCCGCGTCGCGCTCGCTCTGCCCCCCCCGCGTCGCGCTCGCTCTGCCCCCCCCGCGTCGCGCTCGCTCTGCCCCCCCCGCGTCGCGCTCGCTCTGCCCCCCCCGCGTCGCGCTCGCTCTGCCCCCCCCGCGTCGCGCTCGCTCTGCCCCCCCCGCGTCGCGCTCGCTCTGCCCCCCCCGCGTCGCGCTCGCTCTGCCCCCCCCGCGTCGCGCTCGCTCTGCCCCCCCCGCGTCGCGCTCGCTCTGCCCCCCCCGCGTCGCGCTCGCTCTGCCCCCCCCGCGTCGCGCTCGCTCTGCCCCCCCCGCGTCGCGCTCGCTCTGCCCCCCCCGCGTCGCGCTCGCTCTGCCCCCCCCGCGTCGCGCTCGCTCTGCCCCCCCCGCGTCGCGCTCGCTCTGCCCCCCCCGCGTCGCGCTCGCTCTGCCCCCCCCGCGTCGCGCTCGCTCTGCCCCCCCCGCGTCGCGCTCGCTCTGCCCCCCCCGCGTCGCGCTCGCTCTGCCCCCCCCGCGTCGCGCTCGCTCTGCCCCCCCCGCGTCGCGCTCGCTCTGCCCCCCCCGCGTCGCGCTCGCTCTGCCCCCCCCGCGTCGCGCTCGCTCTGCCCCCCCCGCGTCGCGCTCGCTCTGCCCCCCCCGCGTCGCGCTCGCTCTGCCCCCCCCGCGTCGCGCTCGCTCTGCCCCCCCCGCGTCGCGCTCGCTCTGCCCCCCCCGCGTCGCGCTCGCTCTGCCCCCCCCGCGTCGCGCTCGCTCTGCCCCCCCCGCGTCGCGCTCGCTCTGCCCCCCCCGCGTCGCGCTCGCTCTGCCCCCCCCGCGTCGCGCTCGCTCTGCCCCCCCCGCGTCGCGCTCGCTCTGCCCCCCCCCGCGTCGCGCTCGCTCTGCCCCCCCCGCGTCGCGCTCGCTCTGCCCCCCCCGCGTCGCGCTCGCTCTGCCCCCCCCGCGTCGCGCTCGCTCTGCCCCCCCCGCGTCGCGCTCGCTCTGCCCCCCCCGCGTCGCGCTCGCTCTGCCCCCCCCGCGTCGCGCTCGCTCTGCCCCCCCCGCGTCGCGCTCGCTCTGCCCCCCCCGCGTCGCGCTCGCTCTGCCCCCCCCGCGTCGCGCTCGCTCTGCCCCCCCCGCGTCGCGCTCGCTCTGCCCCCCCCGCGTCGCGCTCGCTCTGCCCCCCCCGCGTCGCGCTCGCTCTGCCCCCCCCGCGTCGCGCTCGCTCTGCCCCCCCCGCGTCGCGCTCGCTCTGCCCCCCCCGCGTCGCGCTCGCTCTGCCCCCCCCGCGTCGCGCTCGCTCTGCCCCCCCCGCGTCGCGCTCGCTCTGCCCCCCCCGCGTCGCGCTCGCTCTGCCCCCCCCGCGTCGCGCTCGCTCTGCCCCCCCCGCGTCGCGCTCGCTCTGCCCCCCCCGCGTCGCGCTCGCTCTGCCCCCCCCGCGTCGCGCTCGCTCTGCCCCCCCCGCGTCGCGCTCGCTCTGCCCCCCCCGCGTCGCGCTCGCTCTGCCCCCCCCGCGTCGCGCTCGCTCTGCCCCCCCCGCGTCGCGCTCGCTCTGCCCCCCCCGCGTCGCGCTCGCTCTGCCCCCCCCGCGTCGCGCTCGCTCTGCCCCCCCCGCGTCGCGCTCGCTCTGCCCCCCCCGCGTCGCGCTCGCTCTGCCCCCCCCGCGTCGCGCTCGCTCTGCCCCCCCCGCGTCGCGCTCGCTCTGCCCCCCCCGCGTCGCGCTCGCTCTGCCCCCCCCGCGTCGCGCTCGCTCTGCCCCCCCCGCGTCGCGCTCGCTCTGCCCCCCCCGCGTCGCGCTCGCTCTGCCCCCCCCGCGTCGCGCTCGCTCTGCCCCCCCCGCGTCGCGCTCGCTCTGCCCCCCCCGCGTCGCGCTCGCTCTGCCCCCCCCGCGTCGCGCTCGCTCTGCCCCCCCCGCGTCGCGCTCGCTCTGCCCCCCCCGCGTCGCGCTCGCTCTGCCCCCCCCGCGTCGCGCTCGCTCTGCCCCCCCCGCGTCGCGCTCGCTCTGCCCCCCCCGCGTCGCGCTCGCTCTGCCCCCCCCCGCGTCGCGCTCGCTCTGCCCCCCCCGCGTCGCGCTCGCTCTGCCCCCCCCGCGTCGCGCTCGCTCTGCCCCCCCCGCGTCGCGCTCGCTCTGCCCCCCCCGCGTCGCGCTCGCTCTGCCCCCCCCCGCGTCGCGCTCGCTCTGCCCCCCCCGCGTCGCGCTCGCTCTGCCCCCCCCGCGTCGCGCTCGCTCTGCCCCCCCCGCGTCGCGCTCGCTCTGCCCCCCCCGCGTCGCGCTCGCTCTGCCCCCCCCGCGTCGCGCTCGCTCTGCCCCCCCCGCGTCGCGCTCGCTCTGCCCCCCCCGCGTCGCGCTCGCTCTGCCCCCCCCGCGTCGCGCTCGCTCTGCCCCCCCCGCGTCGCGCTCGCTCTGCCCCCCCCGCGTCGCGCTCGCTCTGCCCCCCCCGCGTCGCGCTCGCTCTGCCCCCCCCGCGTCGCGCTCGCTCTGCCCCCCCCGCGTCGCGCTCGCTCTGCCCCCCCCGCGTCGCGCTCGCTCTGCCCCCCCCGCGTCGCGCTCGCTCTGCCCCCCCCGCGTCGCGCTCGCTCTGCCCCCCCCCGCGTCGCGCTCGCTCTGCCCCCCCCGCGTCGCGCTCGCTCTGCCCCCCCCCGCGTCGCGCTCGCTCTGCCCCCCCCGCGTCGCGCTCGCTCTGCCCCCCCCCGCGTCGCGCTCGCTCTGCCCCCCCCCGCGTCGCGCTCGCTCTGCCCCCCCCCGCGTCGCGCTCGCTCTGCCCCCCCCCGCGTCGCGCTCGCTCTGCCCCCCCCCGCGTCGCGCTCGCTCTGCCCCCCCCCGCGTCGCGCTCGCTCTGCCCCCCCCGCGTCGCGCTCGCTCTGCCCCCCCCGCGTCGCGCTCGCTCTGCCCCCCCCGCGTCGCGCTCGCTCTGCCCCCCCCGCGTCGCGCTCGCTCTGCCCCCCCCCGCGTCGCGCTCGCTCTGCCCCCCCCGCGTCGCGCTCGCTCTGCCCCCCCCCGCGTCGCGCTCGCTCTGCCCCCCCCGCGTCGCGCTCGCTCTGCCCCCCCCGCGTCGCGCTCGCTCTGCCCCCCCCGCGTCGCGCTCGCTCTGCCCCCCCCCCATGTTGCTGCAGTGTCCAGCTGGGTGCCGATGTAATGTCTGTGTTGATGTGCCAACTATCAGCAGCAGGTGTGCTGGGTCAGGTTGGCACCAAATGTTGCTCTCGTCCATTCTGCACTGATAGGAACAGGGGAGGCCCATCGACCAATCTAACCCGCCCTTCAAACCTCCCCGGGGTCTTATTCTAGATCTAATTACCTCTTTCCCAATTGGAATTTACACAGCCCTTCTTTAAACTCTGCAATGCTTTACTGTCACAACACCCCACTGGCAATCTGTTCCATTTTGTTTCACCCTCTTCGTAACAAGTTGTTTAAATTTCCTATTTTCTTCTAACTCCCTGGACTCTGAACTGTCTCCCTCGTTCTCGGATCCTGTGCCTGAGAAGAACTTTCTGGATCCAAGCTCCCTATACAGGTGAAAATATTCACCATCTGTTATCACCCTGGCCTCTTCTCCAGACAGTACAATCCCAGGCAGGCAATTTCGTCGTAACTCAGCCATCCAAGGTCTGCAATGAACCTCGAAGTCCTTCTCCAGCCCCCAAATGTTCAGTCACTTCAGCTCCCTCATCATTGGTTAGGAGTAATTCAAATGTTGCCTCCCCTCGTGGGTTCCCTCACCTATTTAACAAAACATTTTTCAATAACTTCAGTAAACTCTCAACCATGTGTGAGTCTCTCGTGGTAAACAGTGTCACCCATCCCCAACTTTTGGTCAGCTGACCTAATATCTCCTCATGTGGCTCGGTGTCAATTTTTGTCTGATTACACTCCTGTGAAGCACCTTGGATATTTTACTACATTAAAAGCACTGTATAAATGCAAATGATTAATCTGTTGCCCAGATGGGCTGAGTTTTTAATTAATTAATTCTGGGGAATGTGGGTATTGTTGGCGGGGCCAGCATTTATTGCCTATCTAGAATCTACTATAAAGGATGTGATAACAGGACACTTAGAAAATAATAATAGGATTTGGCAGAGTCAACATGGATTTATGAAAGGGAAATCATGTTTGACAAACCTATTAGAGTTCTTTGAGGATGTAACTAGTAGAATAGATAAGGGGGAACCAGTGGATGTGGTGTATTTGGATTTTCAGAAGGCTTTCCGTAAAGTCTCTCACAGGAGGTTGGTGAACAAAGTTAGAGCCCATGGAATTGGGGGTAATATACTGGCATGGATTGAGAATTGGTTAACAGACAGAAAACACAGAGTAGGAATAAACGGGTCTTTTTCAGGTTGGCAGACTGTGACTAGTGGGGTACCGTAGGGATCGATGCTTGGGCCCCAGCTAATCACAACCTATATCAATGATTTGGATGAGGGGACCAAATGTAATATTTTCAAGTTTGCTGATGACACTAAACTAGGTGGGAATGTGAGTTGTGAGGAGGATGCAAAGAGGCTTCAAGGGGATATAGACAGGCTAAGTGAGTGGGCAAGAACATGGCAGATGGAATATAATGTGGAAAAATGTGAAGTTATCCAGTTTGATAGGAGAAACAGAAATGCAGAGTATTTTTTTAAATGGTGAGAGATTGGGAAATGTTGATGTTCAAAGGGACCTGGGTGTCCTTGTACATGAGTCACTGAAAGCTAACATGTAGGTGCAGCAAGCAATTAGGAAGGCAAATGGTATGTTGGCCTTTATTACAAGAGGATTTGAACATAGGAGTAAAGATGTCTTACTGAAATTATATGGGGCCTTGGTGAGACCGCACCTGGAGTATTGTGTACAATTTTGATCTCCTTACCTAAGAAAGGATATACTTGCCATAGAGGGAGTGCAACAAAGGTTCACCAGACTGATTCCTGGGATGGCAGGATTGTCGTATGAGGAGAGATTGAGTAGACGAGGTTTGCATTCTCCAGAGTTTAGAAGAAACATACAAAATTCTTACTGGGCTCGACAGGGTAGATGCAGGGAGGATGTTTCCCCTGGCTGGGGAGTCTAGAACCAGGGGTCACAGTCTCAGAATAAGGGATAGGCCATTCAGGACTGAGATGAGAAGTTTCTTCACTCAGAGGATGGTGAATCTTTGGAATTCTCTACCGCAGAAGGCTGTGGAGGCTCAGTCATTGAATACATTCAAAACAGAGATTGATAGATTTCTCAATATTAAAGGCATCAAGAGATATGGGGATAGTGCAGGGAAATGGCGTTGAGGTAGAAGATCAGCCATGATCTTGTTGAATGGCGGAGTAGGCTCGAGGGGCCGGATGGCCTCCAACTGCTCCCATTTCTTATGTTCTTATCCTTGGTTGCCCTGAAAAGGTGGTGGTGAGTCGTGGTGGTGTTGCTGTCGCTGACTGACTGACTGTGCTTTGTTCCTGTTCACTGCAGGTTTTACCTTTCGTGCACTGGGTACCCGAGCTGCAAGTCTGCAGTCTGGTTTCCTGACTCTGTTCTGGGGGTCAGCAGAGATGAGAGTGTGTGTCCCACCTGTAAACCACACCCAGTTCACAGGTAAGGACTAAAACAGCAAAATAGAAACCCAACAACTGTTTTTTGGTTTGAGAAAGCATGGTCACTTTATTTGTTCTGAATTTTCAGGTTAAAGTTGAAGTTCAAACGAGGCAGTGTGCCTCCTCTAGTCCCCCTGGAGTTCGTTGGTTGCATTGGGGGCTGTGATGAGCTGTTGAGAGAGATTCTGGATCTGAGGTATTTACGAGGAGCGTCACAGTTGAACAATCGAACTGCCAACCCCGTGCCAGTAAGCAGGTCAGAGAATTGGTTGTTCCGGGATCACAGGAACACTCAGCCCAAACCCCCAAAGGTGGCAGTGCCAACTGTGGCTGTCGGACCGGTGTCCAGGGCTGCCCCATTGCTGATGGTGGGTGACGATAACTTGGTTGTGTGCAACTGCGGCCAGGACGCGCTGTTGCTGACAGTTCGGAAAGACGGACCGAATCAGGGGCGGACGTTTTACAAGTGCAACACGGGCAGTTGCAACTTCTTCCTGTGGGCTGACCAGGATGCGGGGAACTCGGAGGGCCATGGAGGAACAGTCGGCAGGAGGAGCATAGCCCCCGGTGCAGGGGGCTTCCATCGAGCAGGAAACAATGGGACCTCCGGTGGAGGAGAAACGGTGTGCACATGCAATCAGCCAGCAGTCACACGCACTGTGCAGAAGGACGGACCCAACAAGGGACGGGCATTCCATACCTGCTCCAAACCCAGAGAACAGCAGTGTGGCTTCTTCCAGTGGGCCGATGAGAACATTCCCCCAGGTAAGTGACAGTGACTGGACCATAAATCAGAAATGTTTTCACCAATTTCCCCTGCCCAGCACAGGGACACTGGCAAATTGTAGCTCTCCAATTGCTGTCTGGGACCCCATGGTCTGTGGCTCAGTGTCACATGAGGCAATGCTTTCACCGAATAGCCATGGGGCAGCTTGTGATTGATGCACATGGGTAGCATGTATATTTGAAGTGTGGTTTTCAGTTGATGGAAGTCATAAAAGATTTATAGAGGGGAGCAAGTGTCCATTAAAAACACTTGTAAACCATTCCAACTTTGCTCCTGTTGATTATGAATCATCTCGATACTTTGCCTATCCCAGGATTGCTGTAACGCCCTGTACAGCTAGTCTGGCTGAGATGAGCTAAGAGCACAGTGAACGGAGCCATCAATTATCTGTGTAGAAACCATCTGAGTGCTGTTGTTCAATTTGCAGTGAATGAAGTGAACGACTAATTCACCCTGCAGTGTTTATAAATCATTCGCAGAGGAGGGAACACTCGAGGTGTTCAACACTTCCAATCTAACATTTCTTTTCTCTTTTCCTCTTTGGCTCAGGAGCAACGAATAAACGTCGTGATGGAAACTCCACCAGGAATGGCCTGGCAGCAAAGAAGCCGAGATCCTGTGGGCTGTGTCACCAGCCAGGACACACCAGGACAAAGTGCCCCCAAAACCGGTGAAGGCTTCACCCCAACACCTACGTGTGGTAATAAACTGGGAAACTCCGCCTGTAGAGAAAACTGCAAACTTCACCACTGTACTCTGGTGTTTCCTGTCAAAACCAACTGAACGTTGTGCAAACGGCTCTTAACATCAGGCCATCCTTTGTGTAGAGATCGGAGAGACTGCCTCCTCGCTACTCCCAATGGTGCTATTCCAAAATTGCTTTCTTTTAATGAAAAAAAACTGCTGGTCTCGCTTACACGGACTTGTATTTATATAGCACCTGATCACTTCACGTATAATGAATTGCAGGAGCATAGTGACTCTGGTTATGTCGGAGGAATGGACAGAGAGTGACGAGCCTTAAGTTCCAGACCATGTGATTCACAGTGTGCATTCTGGGAGTTTAGTGAACTGTGGGCCCCCTGCCCTTGGTACTGGGTACCCAGTTACAGAGCCTGGAAACAAAATAGGCTCTGTTATTAAACCCAGTCAGAAGCTGCCGACCTGAATCCCCATCTATAGTACTCCTGAAGATGATGTTGCTGCTTTTGACAAAACAAACCGTTCTGGAGATGGCACATTTTAGAATGTGAGGAATTGGTGGAGGGGGTGGGCGGTCATGTTAAGGGCCATTGAAGGGGAGCAACATAAATTTTAGTTAGCGGTTCAGTTGTCAGAATTTTAGAAGCTTGTTGGCTGCTCTGGGGATTTGGTTTTGATTTCAGCTCCTCACATTGAGATGGGATAACGTTTGGATATATCGCAAGGTCTTCTGTCAGTTTGGTATTCCAATTCAAGCTGTTTGTATTTTATCTTGGGATCAATCGCCTGCCACGGAATTAAATATCTTTGTGTTTCTAGGGTGGGGAGATTACATTAGTACATTGCTGCAGTAACCATTGTGGGTCCCTTAGTACATTGTCGCACTATGTACAATAGTTTGGGACTAAGGAGTTGGTCAGGCAGCATTGTCGCTAGCATTTCAATGATGTGTAGTGCAAGTGTGAAATTCATCTTTTTTTGTATTCCCTTGAATTTGGAAAAACAACAAACGTTCTAACCGTCCAAACTTTAGCTATGGCTGGAGAGAGTGTCTGTCATTGTATAAAACTGGGGTGCAGCACTGGTGGGTATGGGTCTGTCACTGTATAAAACTGGGGTACAGCATTGGTAGGTACAGGTCTGTCACTATAAAACTGGAGTATAGTACTGGTGGGTACAGGTCTGTCACTGTATAAAACTGGGGTACAGTGCTGGTGGGTACAGGTCTGTCACTGTATAAAACTGGAGTACAGTGCTGGTGGTTATAGGTCTGTCACTATAAAACTGGGGTACAGTGCTGGTGGGTACAGGTCTGTCACTGTATAAAACTGGGGGACAGCACTGCGTAAAGGTCTCACTGTATAGTGGGTACAGTACTGGTATGTACCAGTCTCACTGTATAAAACTGGGGTACAGTACTGGTACAGGTCTGTCACTGTAAAACAGGTACAGTACCAGTGGGTACAGGTCTGTCACTGGTTGTGGTAGTTTGAGCAGAGTATCATATAAGCCGTGCATTGTTCAGCATTAATGAGTATTGCAGTGTAATATTTCCCTATGGTTTGTTGGCGCTGATACATTAATCGAGCCCGGTGACTGCACGACCTGGCTCTGCCTTGTTTGTACGTGGTTTCATTACACTGATTCTTTATTTCCACAATATTCACTTCTCTATTAGTTTTCTTCCTCTGTTCACATATAGCTGTCTCCCCAGAGACCTAGCCAGTGGGAGCTGTGACTGGCTCTTCAGGGTCTGCTCTGGGTCCTGAGCTCTCTGCGATGAGCTAATGAATGTTAACACGTGTCTGAACTGTTGGTCGTCGTTCCAACAACCAGGTGTGTCTGGCAGTGTGCGTAGGTACATCTTATGTGCAGCTGTCACTTAGCCATAAGACTTGCTCAGCT
Organism: Heptranchias perlo; assembly: GCF_035084215.1. Taxonomy (NCBI): domain Eukaryota; kingdom Metazoa; phylum Chordata; class Chondrichthyes; order Hexanchiformes; family Hexanchidae; genus Heptranchias; species Heptranchias perlo. The sequence goes on from NC_090346.1 coordinate 18,461,306, forward strand.
ATAAAACAGGCAACAGAGCAATGGGAGAGACAGGTTCAGATAAATCCTTTAATGCTGTACAGGACCTTTAGGAATACTGAAGATTGGTTAAAATTTAACGCCGATAGCTGCTGCTGACTTTGGTTTTACTTTTAAAATTCAAATATAATAAATCAAGACTTCCTTTTCCAGAGAAGTTGGTTTGTTTTCATGGAGTTGTTCAATCTGGAATTGTGATTCCCTACCGATATACTGTTTCTCACATGTTTAGCACATAGATCCCATCCCAGTGTGGAATATTTTCGGTGAGGGAATGAAATAAACTCGTAATCCGTGTCAGCTCTCCCAACTTTATGTAGGAATAGGAGGCCATTCAGCCCCTTGAGCCTGTTCTGCCATTCAGTGAGATCGTAGCTGATCTGTACATCAACTCCGTTTACCCATCTTGTATAGTAACAGTTTCAACAGAAGATTTTCAGCCTATCTAGCCCACCTAGCCCACGGTATTCCCTTCGGCCCACCTAGCCCACGGTATTCCCTTCGGCCCACCTAGCCCACGGTATTCCCTTCGGCCCACCTAGCCCACGGTATTCCCTTCGGCCCACCTAGCCCACGGTATTCCCTTCGGCCCACCTAGCCCACGGTATTCCCTTCGGCCCACCTAGCCCACGGTATTCCCTTCGGCCCACCTAGCCCACGGTATTCCCTTCGGCCCACCTAGCCCACGGTATTCCCTTCGGCCCACCTAGCCCACGGTATTCCCTTCGGCCCACCTAGCCCACGGTATTCCCTTCGGCCCACCTAGCCCACGGTATTCCCTTCGGCCCACCTAGCCCACGGTATTCCCTTCGGCCCACCTAGCCCACGGTATTCCCTTCGGCCCACCTAGCCCACGGTATTCCCTTCGGCCCACCTAGCCCACGGTATTCCCTTCGGCCCACCTAGCCCACGGTATTCCCTTCGGCCCACCTAGCCCACGGTATTCCCTTCGGCCCACCTAGCCCACGGTATTCCCTTCGGCCCACCTAGCCCACGGTATTCCCTTCGGCCCACCTAGCCCACGGTATTCCCTTCGGCCCACCTAGCCCACGGTATTCCCTTCGGCCCACCTAGCCCACGGTATTCCCTTCGGCCCACCTAGCCCACGGTATTCCCTTCGGCCCACCTAGCCCACGGTATTCCCTTGGTGCATTTCTAATAACCCTGAATCCCATTTAGGAATGAGACCTGACTGGTTATTTCTTGAAATCCATCAAGATTTTACCTTTATTGGAGGTCACAGCAATACACAGTTTCCGCAGGCAGACTTGCACCTCCTGTAATCAGACCTTGTGTGTTATGGACAGGTGTAGCATGCCACAGAATTAGCAATGAACCTTTTTGCAGTTGTTTCATACCAGAGGTTACACTGACTGCCCATTGTGCAGTCCTCTCCAATCCTCATTCAGACTGACACCAGTAATTTATGTGCACTTTTAATTACACAGAAGACAAAGGAATACAGCAGAATAATTAGCAAAAGAATGCTCGATTTGTACATTACCTTGAACTGTTTTCAAAATAGTGTCCAAGATCTTAATTCTTTTCAGAATCTTTTAACTGTAATAAGTTAAATGTATTATGATTTATAGCAATTAGTGTTAATTGTATTCAGGTGGTGTGTGTCAATTGGGGACTGTCTTATATCCTTTTTATAGGAGAGCTTATCTAGGGTGTGGTATGTGTGTAAGGGGGATCTCTGAATAAAGGCTTGGAAGCAACTGAAGACCAGGCTCTCGTATTCTGTCCTTCACCACTTGGCTGTCCAATTTATAACAATGAGGGCAGTTGTTTCTTGGAGCTGATAAACTCAAATAGAGCAGGCCAGCCTTCCATAGCAATCAGAACACTTCCCTGATATTCAATCAACTCATAGTCTTTAGCTCTTACATTATGTAGAGATAGAATCTTCTCTTTCTCATTTATTTATAATTACTTTGTTAATATTTATAAGTGAGTTTTATTGCAACAGATTTGCTATGTTTTTGGGAGAAGGCCTTTGTGACAATTTAATGGGTCTCTTGACCTATCAAGCTCATAACCATTGTGATCAGTTTTGTTTCTTTTGACACACTGAAATTGGTAGCCTTCTCTGGAACGGGCTGTCCTGTCCTTTGTGTGGTAAACTGAAGGACAATGTGTTCTACTATTACATCACGTTGACTGGATAGTATAGATTCATGTGTGCGGTCTCTAGTATCCATTTATGGAGCTGGTGAATACCCATTCCTGGGAGAGTAGAGATTGTGGTGAAGCCGAAGACACTCCATGTCAGAGCAGCTGATATGTGAACAGAGCACATGCTTAAGATAGGCCAGAGCTGGAGCATTGCTGTAAGGAGAGATGTCCATTGGCCAGAGCTGGAGCATTGCTGTAAGGAAAGGTGTCCATTGGCCGGAGCTGGAGCATTGCTGTAGGGAGATGTCCATTCCCTATTTGGAAGTAAGGGATTACTAAATGTAGATGGTCATTCTCTTGAAGGGTTGGGTGATAATACGAGAGCCAAATATGCCAATGGTGGATGGAAACTGACCTGGGGCAGATGATGCTGATGCTGCCCTGATTTACGGGGATCTTCCAATACAATCGGATAGTGGTCTTGCTGTTGGGATGGTGCAAAAAGACCGAATATGGCTACGAAAACCAGAATACTGTTTTCATGTTACAAAATGCCATACAAAGGGGCTAGCATGAGGTTAGATCTTACTAAGGGTATAATGAAGATGCTTTGTTTTGGATTGTGTCATCCTGATGATGCAGACAACAATTTGCATTTATATAGCGCCTTTAATGTAGAAAAACGTCCCAAAGTGCTTCACAGGAGCGATTATCAAACAAAATTTGATACCGAGCCACATAAGGTGATATTGAGACAGGAAAGAGGTAGGTTTTTAGGAGCATCTTAAAGGAGAGAGGGGTTTAGGGAGGGAATTCCAGACCTTAGGGCCTAGACGGCTGAAAGCATAGCCGTCAATGGTGGAGTGATTAAAATTGGGGATGCACAAGAGGCAAGAATTGGATCTGTGAGGGTTTGACCAAACTTTTGGTCACCTGTCTTAATATAAATGCAAGTTGTTGTTGGTTGTAGGGATGTAGACACCCAATGAGGTCAACTGCTAGCTAGTTGTGATAGCAGAGATGTCTACATGACTTCTGAACTGGCCAAGATCTGTTCTAGCTATTGATACCATGTGTGAGGTGCCATTGAGACACACTTGGCCCTCAAACCATTCGGTCTCATTCCATCACTACCTGTGTTATCACCACTGCCAAATGCACTAGTGAGTACATGGATTATCTCAGTTTATGCTGAGATTGATAAGTTAACTAAACTCCTGAGAGGATTGCCCTGAGGTTGTTGCAGGAGGAAACCACTCTGACAGCTCCTCCCCGCCCTGAAACCTCTATCACTGAAAAGGACAAGAGCACCAATATCAAGGGAACACCATCCTGACAGACTTGTATCATCTTGCTGCGTCAATGTCCTGGAATTCCCTACATAACAGCATGGACTGAGTTGGTTCAAGAAGGCGGCCCACCACAACCTTCTCGGCAACTAGGGATGGGCAATAAATGTCGGCCTTGCCAGTGACGCGCACATCTCAAGAACAAATTTAGAAAGATCTGCACCACAGAGACCAAACAGACTTTGATCAGTTATAGTTTATTGATCAGTGATTCATATTAGTTGTGCATTCAAATTGAACAGACAAATCAAAGTGCTGTTACTGTGGGACATTTAAATAGTGGTTTCTGTTCAAAACTTTAGTCACATCTGGACTTCATTTGTGTAATTGGCTGTGGCCATTCTGTCCTCTGTAGGGTTTCTCAAAGAACAGTTACTTTGTAGGGATTGTTTATCAGTAAACTAGCATATCTTCCCTGGCATTGCTCACGGTTAATCCATAATATGCTGTTTTATAAGGACAGGTGTGTTATATCATGTAATGTACCTATTATTCTGCTACTAAGGTGGACCTGTGTCTTTAAACCCAAAAAGTTTAATTATTATAAATCTCAGGTCACTCAGTTTAATTGTTTGTCCAGGGGTGGTTACTTTGTGCAATATGTATGTTTGTTTTATTGCAGGTCCTGAGTACTCAGGATTAATTAACTGGCTTTTTAAAGAATTTCTGTGGCTACAGTGCAATCATAGTGTTAGTTCTTAAAAAAAAAACACACCCTCCTCCATCTAGCATAGACAATAAACAAAACATCCACTACAGCCCTGGAGAAAACAACTTATTTTTAGAGTTAGGGAGTATTTATTATAAAGTTGTAATTTGGGAGTCCACAGCCTCCTCCCCCTCCCCACCTGAAGTAGCAGCAACAGTTAAAAATGCAAAGGCGTCCTCGTTTATCTCTGCTGCAGCTTACTGATGTGTGTTATACTAGCACCGTCAGGGTAGAGTGGAAGACTTGTTAACACCACGTATGGGTGCTACAACTGGACTTTGGCCCTGGGCTAGAGAGTGGCAAAATTTGCTGCTGGTCACTATCCAGTGACGGCTGTTGGAAAGTGGCCGTGAGGCGATAGTGGGTGATGACAGAATTTGGCTGTGATATCTCTAAGGTTGAATTCCACTCTCGTTTTCTCAGCTTACGTAAACAATGGTGATTTAGGCAAAGTACAGGAGGATCCAGTGTCGCAGAACCATACCCTCACATGAATACGCCTTCAGGAGGGCAAAAACTTGGTGTGCAGGGAAGAATAAGTGTCCTGTGGATGACTTTGGGAGCAGAGTTGTAAAAGTTCTTGAGCTGGACAGTGTGAGTAATGCTGAATTACCCTCAACTTAATGTCTATGGCTGTTAATAACACTGCTCCCCATACTCGTCGAACCTGCTGTCTTCAGTACCATCATCAGCACTCTCTTTTAAACACAAAGGATGGAATTAGAATTCCCTGTGCAGACACAAGCTGATCTGTGATTCTGCAGGATCCTCTATTACCAGGCCCAGTGTGAACCTGGACAGTGAGTGTTTTTAGCAGCTATTTGATTGTGCAGGCTATGCACAACAGAAGGAGACCCATCCCGCCCATCGTGCTGGCTCTGTGAAAGAGCTATCCAATTAGTCCCATTCCACAGCTCTTTTCTCCCATAGCCCTGCAATTTTTTTTCTTTAAGTATTTATCCAATTCCCTTTTGAAACTTACTATTGAATCCGGTTCCATCATCCTTTCAGGCAGCGCAGTCCAGATCATAAATCGCTGCATGAAAAAATTTCTCCTTATCACCCCCCAGGTTCTTTTTTGAAGCTGATTGTGCCCTCACCCAGTGTCCACGCTTGCAGTTTACAGCAGGGGACCCTGGATAGTGATCAGAATTAGGAACCCTCTCCTGCTCATTGCTGGGAACAATCATCTTTTAAATGAGGTCCTGACTAGACTAAACCTGCATTGTATGTGTATTTTAAAGTTCTAAAATTCTGGTTTAAATACATAAAATTACCACAGGTAGAAGAAAATGAGAGAATACACAATCGAAACACTACAAGGGTAACTCAGAGGGTAGTAGGTCTGTGGAATTTGCTGCCCCAGGAAGCTACATCATTAAATAAATTTTAAAACAGAAATAGACAGTTTCCTAGAAGTAAAGGAAATTAGGGGGCAGGAAATTGGATATGAAGCTGAGTTCGGATCGGTCAAGGCCCTGTGGGTGGTGGAGCGGGCCCAGTGGCTGAGTGGCCGGGTCCTGCTCCTACTTCTTGTGTTCTTTAGATTTGAGGTTAGGATCAGATCAGCCATGATCTTATTGAATGGCGGAGCAGGCTCGAGGGGCCGATTGGCCTACTCCTATTTCTTATGTTCTTAGCGGTCTCCATGCATTGTGTAATAACAGTATATAGATATTAACCCCTTAAGAACTGCAGTACTTTTCAGATGTCCATTTGCAACCAGCCAATTTTTAATTAAAGATTGTTTTGTTGGCTTTAGCTGACATTCAGGACCCCATCGATTTGGGGAGTGGGGATGAACTGTTGAATTCAGTGTTAAATAACACCAGCTGCATTCATTAGAGCAGAAATAGCAGGGGAGAAAATGACAGAAACGGCTACTTGGATTTAATGAGGAGTAACAGCAGTGGGGAATGAGATTGCCAAAACACCAGTGAAAATCCTGGAATCCCACACACCAAACACGCAATTTGATTTATTCCATAAAAGTGACTCATTACAGCTGATTAAAACTCTGAACAGCGTTGTGCCCAGTTAAAATATAGACTGGGGTTGGTGAAGGGTCAAAAAGCAGGGAAGTTAGATTGGGATATTAGGCGAGGAATCAACTCTAAAGCAAGAGCGTAGAAGCCCCTCTGCTGAACTGGGGCATAATCGCTTGGGAATTCAAGCTCTACTTCCCTGTAGTTTTGAAACAGGCCTAACACACAGATCTGCATTCTGCAGCAGTGAAGAGGAACCACTGCAAGTCCACCTGGGCTCAATGTATGGAGCCTGCAATACACTAACCTCTTAATCTGCAGCAGTTCTCAAGGTGGAGATACAGGTGAAGGGGAAAGAAAGAAGGACTTTCACAACCTCGACGTCCCAAAGCGCTTCACAGCCAATGAAGCACTTTGAGGTGCAGTCACTGTTGTAATGTAGGAAAAACAACAGCCAATTTGAGCACAGCACGGTCCCACAAACAGCAATGTAATAATGACCAGATCATCTGTTTTAGTGATGTTGGTTGAGAGATAAATATTGACCGGGACAGCAAGGAGAACTCCCCTGCTTTTCAAAGTAGTGCCATGAGATATTTTAAATTCCTGAGGGGGCAGACAGGGCCTTGGTTTATCTGAAAGATGTCACCTCTGACAGTGCAGCACTCCCTCAGTACTAGAGAGTCAGCCTAGATTATGTGCACAGATCTCAAGACTTGAACCCACAACCTTCTGACTCAGGAAATAAGAGTGCTACCACTGAGCCATGGCTGACACCAAAGTAACTGCGTGTTTTCCATAGTTAAAACCGACAGGTTACAAGTAGAAGTTACTAGTTACAGTAACACCTTCTGTTCTATTGGGGGTTGTATGTTCAACTTTAAATAGCAGGATAGGCTGGTAAAATATTAGAAAGTCTTAATGTTTATATCGACATTTTGTTGCTACTTTGTAGAAAGTTACAGCCTGTGTAGATGCATTCGAGCCTGTAGGTGATGGGGTAGGAAGTCTGTCAGCCAAGGTTTTTCCTCTCGAGCTGGTGACAGGGTGGAAAGTGGATATCATATTAGGTGTGACTGATGCTCCTGTGGTTAAATTGCCTACAACTATCCTGGGGGCCTGTTTGTCTGTCCATCATGGGCTGGGAATGAACCATAGGAGAGAAGGGGGCAAAAGAAAGGACTTATAAAAACATGACCAGTGAAATCTTCAAGCACCAGAGCAAACTTACATCATGATCTGGAATAAAACACTTGAGCCTGTCCTCAGCATGCCTATTTTTAATTTGAGACGTTAGTCACAGCGTGTCGTAGGGCCTACAAAGAGCAGCAACCATCTTGAAATGGAAGCACCTCAAAAGCTGACCAGTCACAGATCCAGTTTACAGGATTAGCCATGTGAGAGATCTGCATCATTCTGCATTAGTTCTGATAATTCACCCCTGCTTTATTTTTACTTTTCATGTTAAGCATTTAAAATTACTGTAACTTGCAGGTATATCAGATGAAGGATATTGAATTATCTCCTGTGGGAATTTTTTTCAAATAAAAGCTTTTCAGGAAGCTCACGGCAACTCATAGAAATCAACAGCGAGCTATTCAAGTTATGATTTAACATTTACACTAATGTGCATGAAATTCCTTCAACCGGTAGGTCATCTCACAAACATTTAAACTGCATTGGGTGCCTACTTTTAATGAACAGCAGTATTCAAGACAGGCTGAGGACACCACAGCTCACTTCCCCCCGCATCTCTTAGGTTCAGCCGCTGCTCCTCCAGTCACTAGGCCTCCATTCACAAGCTGGGATTTAACACTCTTGCCTTTTGCTGTCAGAAAGGGGACAAGCTCACTGCAGGGCCCAGGCCTAGGGTTTGATTTCACCGCAGGGTCCAGGCCCAGGCCTAGGGTTCAAGCTCACTGCAGGGCCCAGGCCCAGCAGTTTCCCCATCTCTGGGAGCGTCCAATCTCCACTGGACACCTGGCCAGGAAGGGACATTTAAAGTCAGGAGCTGACTGTGTGGGAGTCACAATTTCCATCTTACTGTGCTGCAATGTATTGGGAGTGGCCCTTAAGCTGCCCAGGATCGTGGTCCTGTCCCGGATTGTCCAGGTTAATCCAACCCTAGCTCAGCATGATCTTACTTTTCAGAACTCTGACGGGCTTCCTCTGTGTAGGGCCCCTGTGGCCGTGGATCCTGATTGGTGAAGACATGCTGACATTTTTCACACTACCAAGCCAATGTAAACTTCTCTTATAATCAGGAACTTTTTCTCCTGACGAGTGCCTAAAACTGTCACTAGTCAAAACCTCTCTGGCTGTAGCATCAGTTTGCACTGAAGCAACACGTAGGAACTTTCACAATGAGATAACTTGCTGATCAGATGAAAAAGTGAAATCTTTTTAAAAAAAAAAATAAACAGCCACGTAGACCAGAAAGATCCCAGATTGGATTTCTAGTCCATGCTGAGTTAGCTGATCAATAATTGGCCTCAGTATCTCGGACTGATTGCTGTCCAGTGACCCAGAGCTGGCAAGAGTAGGTTTGCAGGCATCTTATGAGGCCAGGATCGGCCTCTCAAGATATACAACCTGCTGACATACACTGTAGACTCACAGATAAAGTGCAGCCCTTTGGGTGAGGAATTGAGGGCAGTGGCTAATATCCGATAGATGACCAGGGACTGGTATCAGAGATCACTGGTGTGCTTCTTTTAAACCAATCAACTACAATTTAAAGATCAGCACTCCCAATTCGGTAGGTTTTTTTTAAACACAAATTTGAAGGTACTGTACAAAAGATGACTGGCCACACTGCACTCCCCTCAGTTACTGATGGAACAAAATGTCTGAGTGTGATACGGCGCAGTACAGTGTGTAACCAATCCCATCGACTTCCTCCTCCGATAGATCGGCCAACAGATTCACCTTGCTGTTAAAGTAGGCGGGTAGACTGCCCTGCTCCAAGTAATCGATCAACAGTGTCAGTATTTGCAGGAACCGCTCAGCCAGTACCTCCTTGGACCAGTCCTTTTCCACTTCACTCAGGTGCAGGATTACGTTGGTCAGCTGGCTGCCCGTCAGCTTCCTCAGTGAAGGCTGGTCCCTACAGACAGCTTTCAGCACCTTCAAGCAGCAGAATCTGAAACCCAGGTCGTTGCGGTCCAAGGATCGCAACCTGCTAGTCTCAGCAGCCCAGAAACTCTGCTGCCATGTATTTACAAAATTTCCCCTTATTTGAGGTTTGAAAATGAGTACGGTCTCCTCCATTTTAATCATGGGAAGGATATCGATACACAAGAGTTTCTCCCCATCGTGCTGAACCGCCAACTGCAGGATGTCGGAGGAAACCGCAGGCCGAATGATGCAGTCCAGTAAAGTACCAATCACCGGCCAATTCATGCTCTCCATCACCGTCTTATGGAACAACTCGACGATTAATTTTGATGACAGATATGTTCCCACAATAAATCGATCCCAATAACTGATACCCCGGGGGAAATACTCCATGTTATCTCTCCGGACCATCCTCAGCTCAGGAACATTCAATATGGTTTCCTCCCCTGCGACGAGCGTCCACAGTTTGTCCTCGAGCAGCAGTGGCATCATCAGGCAAACGTGGTCAGGGGCCACCATTTGGAGCTCGTTGTACAGACTCCCGCTGAGTTGCATGTCTCCCACGGGCATGTCTGGGTGTTTACTGCGAAGGAATTTCTGCAGCTCAGCGCAAATGTCCATTGCGCACTGCTTGGCTTGGCTTAGCTCTGCAGGGGGGATGGATCGGTGTGTGTAATAGGCTAAAAGCTTCTCCTGCAGAGTGACGCAGAGGTTAGCTTTATTGCTCTCAGGTACCGTGCTCTCCATTAAAATATATTGGCAATCCCCTAGAAAATAAAATCAAAGTATTCATAGAAGTTAACTGGAGAGCATTAAAAAAAGATTGAACTTGTTTGTGAATTTTATGCTCATCAAGATGAGGAATGTCGTTTCTTTGAAGCAGAACTTATACACCCAGGGGCAGCAAAAGCACGGGTTAGATACAGAGTAAAGCTCCCTCTACACTATCCCATCAAACACTCCCAGGGCAGGTACAGCACGGGTTAGTTACAGAGTAAAGCTCCCTCTACACTGTCCTAACAATGTGGATTAAACAGATCCTCGAAAAGCACTCCCTGTTGTAGAGGGAAATTTCTAGTTCCGTGGATCAAACCTGGTATCTTCCCGGTTTAAACATGGCTCAGTGTCTTTACACTCACAGCTTTTGTTGAACACAATCCAAATGTTTATTGCAATTGATTTGATTTCTAAAGAACATTTTCAATGCTTGCACAGTGAGGGGAGAGCTAATTGACAGTGCAGTCCCTGAGGTTGGGGACAGGATGTGACTGATCCACTGGCTGGACACACAATGCTGAGAATCACAATCTAAGGAGCACAGCTTTACCTGATTTATGGTTGGACTTTGCACTTGTCATTCTGTGCAGGGATTCGCTGATCTCTCTATTCAGCAATTTTGGGGATGCATCAATCCAGTGGGATTCTTTCTTTACTGGCTGCATGTCTGGCTTGTCCAGGGAGTTGTCTGGTGGATCACTGGCCTTGTCAAACATCTGCACAAATACAGAGGATCTCAACAGGTTTCTTTTGAAGTATTCCAGGTAAAAACTCAGCCATTAATAATTTAACAGACCTCAATCCGCACGGTCCGACAGGAGTCACTGCAGAGCAGCCAGGTTCCTGACTGAATTCCGCCCCACCCAACCCCCCAGGTCAAGGCCATAAAGGACAAATGGAGCAGCCACACTGACCTCCCCACAACAGTGTGGCTGAGACTGAACCCATGTCCTACTGCTGCCTGGTGATCCGCCGGCCATCCATCCCCTTCAAACATAAACTCACTACAGCTGCAGTCACATTGCTGCTGACGCACATTGAATTTCTGGAGTTTGTAAATTCTGTGCAGGCTGAACAGCCGCAATACAACACGAAACCCAATCAACAATCCCAGCAGCGCCAACTCACCCTTTTAACCGCTACTGTGGCAATGGCCAGTACAGCAGCTCCCCCGACACCCAGCACCAGCCGTGCATTTGCCAGGAGGAAATCGATGACATCTCCCAGTCCAATGTCCCTCCGCTTTCTGTTTCCTTGCACAATACCGGCCATCCTGAAACAGCACTCTGATAAAAGTAAACATGCAAAAAATTACAATACATTTTAAACCATAAACAATATTTTTCCTCAGTTCCCATCCCAATAGACGGATCAGGCACCAGGAGTCCTCACTTCATGAGTGAGCTGAGACAAAGAATGTTGATAGGCTACTTGACTGCGGGAGGCACCACACCGATGCCTGATCCTGTCCTAACCTGACGAGCAGACACATATTAATAAAGGCATTCAGAACCCAGTGTGAAGAGTGTGAACCCATTACTGTGAAGTGCAGTCACTGTTGGCTTGTGGGTGGGAGTTGTTCCAAAGGGGCTGCATTGATGTTCACACCCTGCGCCAGGAGTCAATGGATAGCAATCGGGAACAGAAACCCTGGCTGATTTTTTTTTAAGTTGAAGGGCACGGAGGCCAAATGTACAATTTGCTGCCCAGCCCCTGTTTTCAAAGAGGATAGATATTCAGTTACTGGAGGGGGTACTGAGAAGGGTATTCAGTTAGTGGAGGGGCACAGAGAAGGGTATTCAGTTATTTAAGGGGGTACAGAAGGATATTCGGTTTTTGGGGTACAGAGAAGGAATGCACGGTTGATCCCACAATCTAAGAGAATGACGTATGGGGAAAGATTGACGACCCTGGGCCTTTTCTCTCTTTAAATTAACAACTGAGCTAGCATCAACTGGTGTTTGATCTACAACATTCTTTTGCAATACTATAAATGAGAATAATCAATATAAGCTAGAATAATCAATGCTATAAATTAATAATAAAATTCAGAACACGTTTAAATTTTGCTTTTTTATGTGTATAACGTACGTTTTGCAATTATTTGTTTGAACTTGGGATGATTGACAGGCGAGACCGGGAACAACAGCTGTCAATTATTCAGCGACCTTCAGCCGACCGCCGGGCCTATCAGGTTAAATGATTACAAACAGATAGCTTCAACGCTAATATACCCAAGCTCTTGGTGTTTTACCTCAGTGGTGTTGGCCGTCCTTTATCATTCTCCTTCTTTGCCCGTTCTTGGAGGAAAAACTATCTCCACAGCAACCCTCGGCCGCACATTCCGCCCACAAACTGTGACTGACAGCTAGGCTGGCCAGTCACCGAGGTCTTTGCCCTTACGCACGTTATCCTTACGTAAAGCCTACCAATGGAGGGGCGAGGCAGTGTCATTACAGCCGGAGGCGAGAGGAGGGTCGCAACCTAACCTGATGACAATGCCGTTAACTTGATTGACGACAATTTGAACCAATAATAATTCGTAATATCAGTAAGTGCCCGCCCAAATTACATATACCCACCAATGAAGAGTGGGAGGAAGGGCGGGACGGGCTATGGTAGGTTGAGGCAGCTGTTGATTCGCATATCGTCCTGCGGCTAACTGTCACCACTAACATGGCTGCCACTGGAGTCTTGCCCTTCATTAGAGGTGTGGACTTAAGTGGAAATGATTTCAAAGTAAGTTAGTTACATCATTGTAAGTAAAAATGATCGGAGTAGAAATGAACTATAACCAGATCAGTAGTTGAATCTCGGGGTTTTATAGTTCACTTACTCTAGTCAATGAGTGAGGCGAGCAGCCTGGGCCCTGGGCTGTTTATGGGAGAGATTGTGCAGTTCAGTAATTTGGAATTTATATTCATCTGAAGCATTTATATATATTCCCTGTATTTTTGTACAGTAACTGTTGTAATTTATGTTATTTATTCCAGATTTAATGTTAAATCAATGTTTTATGAATTCTCTTTCCTCGCAAGCTTATTAAACTATCTTATTCAATTGATTATTATCAAGATAGTAATACTTGCAATCACAAAAGTTCGCATCTTTATATTTCTTCAGAGTTATTAGCCATAGTTTAATTCTTGACAGCTGTTAATTTTTTACACCTTTTTAAAAATTTGCTTGTGAGATAATGGTAATGAATAGAGGAAGTTCTAGTCGTACGAAGTTGTTTCTCCCTCAATGAACATCACTAAAAAGCAGATGATCTGGCCATTTAGCTCATGGCTATTTGTGGGACCTTGCTATATTCAAATTGGCTGCTGTGCTTCCTACATTACAACAGTGACTTGAATATCCTGTTGATTTATCATATTTTTGTGTAAAGAGGGAGTAACTATGAGCTCATTGGGTAGTGGTATTGTGGGTGTACTGAGTTTGTGGAGGTTGGGAGAGACCAGTTAACATGCACACTTTTGCGATGACGTGATGGTGAAAGAATTTAAGATTAAATTTGTACTGATACTGATGCTCTCACAATGTTAGGTTTTTAACCCTAAGACTGAGATGGTTTGGTTTGTTTGCTGCTCATATTCTGTGATGTGGAAAAACACACTAGTATTATAAAAGTAAAATTATTCAGATTGTAATGTTTAATCTTAAACATCCAAATTAAATGCTGAAAACACAATTCTGAACACCTTGCCTGTACATGTCTGTCACTTTTTTTCTGCAATCTATTCTGTTCCATCTTCATTATTTTTAACTTTTTAATGTTACTCACTCTTGCTAATGCTCTACTCTATACTTTCTAACCTTTTTCTTTTGATATTTTCTTCAGTATAAAAGTTTCACTTTAATTACTTTGCCTTCTGGCTCTCCCTACTTTAGACGTAGAAGCAAGTTCTTTTGGGAGGGGGGGGGGCAATTTTTAAGCAATCAAGGCCCAGATTTTGACAGTTGATGCTTTTTGCATAAAAATGTGTTCAATCCCTAAAGACTTACTTGCGGACCCCAGAGCCCACCAACGGCTAGATAGGTAAGCTCATTTGTAGCACTTAGAAGGTTAAAGACAATGTACAAAATCACAATTGTTTGTAACAAAACAGTGCTGACAATGAAACTCCGATTTTCTGTAATGTAGTGTGTTACTATTGCCTAGTGAATGTGTTTCATCAACATGCAAATATAATAGTGCAGCATTTATCTTCTGGGGATGCTCTTCAATAATTGTAAAAACTAGGATAGTAAAATAATATTTTCAGTGATCCAATATTTAACCATTGTTTCCTTCATTATAACTCTTCCTTGTTCAATCCTGGGCACCACACTTTAGGAGGAAGGATGTCAAGGCCTCAGAGAGGGTGCAGAAGAAATTCACGAGAATGGTATCGTGGATGAGGGATTTCAGTTATGTGGAGAGACTGGAGATGCTGGGGTTGTTCTCCTTAGAACAGAGAAGGCTAAAGGGAGATTTGATAAAGGTGTTCAAAATCATGAACGGTTTTGATAGAGTAAATAAGGAGAAACTGTTTCCAGCGGCAGAAGGGTCAGAAGACACAGATTTAAGGTGATCGGCAAAAGAACCAGAGGCGACATGAGGAAAAAATTTTTTTTACACAGTGCGTTTTAATGCTCTAGAATGCATTACCTGAAAGGGTGGTGGAAGTAGAGTCAATGGTAACTTTCAAGAGAGAATTGGATAAATATTTGAAGGGAAAAAAATTACAGGGCCATGGGGAAAGGGACTAATTGGATAACTCTTTCAAACAGGCACGATGGCTATGATGTTATGAACTACTTCTTTGGTAATTTTTTAAAAAAAGTTTATTTTAAAACACATAGCATAGTTCTTTTGGACACGGTCTTTGAGATTTTTGACAGTAATAAGAACTAAGTGTAGTCTTATCGTTTAGCTTAGAATCATAGAAAATTTACGGCACAGAAGGAGGCCATTCGGCCCATCATATCCGCACCGGCCGACAATGAGCCACCCAGTCTAATCCCACTTTCCAGCACTTGGTCCGCAGCCATGTAGGTCACAGCACTTCAGGTACACATTCAAGTACTTTTTAAATGAGTTGAGGGTTTCTGCCTCTACCACCCTTTCAGGCAGTGAATTCCAGACCCCCACCACCCTCTAGGTGAAAAATGTTTTCCTGAGCTCCCCTCTAATTCTTCTACCAATCACTTTAAATCTATCCCCCTGGTTATTGACTTCTCTGCTAAGGGAAATAGGTCGTTCCTATGCATGCCATCTAGGCCCTTCATAATTTTGTATACCTCAACTAAATCATCCCTCAGTCTCCTCTGTTCCAAAGAGAACAACCCCAGCCTATCCAATCTTTCCTCATAGCTAAAATTCTCCAGTCTTGGTAACACCCTTGTAAATTTCCGCTGTATCCCCTCTAGTAATTTTTTACCCAGAGGGTGGTGGGGGTCTGGAATTCACTGCCTGAAAGGCAGTACCTGGATGTGCACCTGAAGTGCTGTGACTTACAAGGCTGCGGACCAAGTGCTGGAAAGTGAGATTAGGCTGGGTGGCTCATTGTCTCCAGTACATCCTTCCTGTAATGTGGTGACCAGAACTGTACACAGTACTCAAGCTGTGGCCTAACCAGTGTTTTATACAGTTCCAGGATAACCTCCCTGCTCTTATATTCTGTGCCATGGCTAATAAAGGAAAAGATTCCATATGCCTCCTTGAGCACCTTATCTACCTGTCCTGCTACCTTCAGGGATCTGTGGACATGCACTCCAAGGTCCCTCACTTCCTCTACACCTTTCAGTATCCTCCCATTTATTGTGTACTCCCTTGCCTTATTTGCCCTTCCCAAATGCATTACCTCACACTTCTCCGGATTGAATTCCATTTGCCACTTTTCTGCACACCTGACTGGTCCATTGATATCTTACTGTAATCTACAGCTTTCCTCCACTCTATCAACCGCATGGGCAATTTTTGTACCATCTGCAAACTTCTTGATCATGCCCCCTACATTTAAGTCTAAATCATTAATATATATCACAAAAAGCAAAGGACCTAGTACTGAGCCCTGCGGAACCCCACTGGAAACAGCCTTCCGGCCACAAAAACACCCATCGACCATTACCCTTTGTTTCCTGCCACTGTCTCAATTTTGGATCCAACATGCCAGTCTCCCTTGGATTCCATGGGCTTGTACTTTTTTAATTGGTCTGCTATGTGGCACCTTGTCAAAATTCTTGCTAAAATCCATGTAGACTACATCAAATGCACTACCCTCATCGACCCTCCTTGTTACCACCTCAAAAAATTCAATCAAATTAGTCAGACGTGACCTTCCCTTAACAAATCCATGCTGACTGTCCTTGATTGCTTCATGCCTTTCTAAGTGAAGGTTTATCCTGTCCCTCAGAATTGATTTCAATAATTTGCCCACCACCGAGATTAGACTGACTGGCCTGTAATTACTTGGTCTATCCCTCTCTCCCTTTTTAAACAACCGCACAACGTTAGCAGTCCTCCAATCCTCCGGCACCACGCATGTATCCAGTGAGGATTGGAAAATGATGGTCAGAGCCTCAGCTATTTCCTCCCTTGCTTCTTTTAACAGCCTGGGATACATTTCATCCGGCCCTAGTGATTTCGCTACTTTCAAAGATGGTAATCCCCTTAATACTTCCTCTCTCACTAAGTTTGTCCCATCCAATATTTCACACTCCTCCTCCTTAACTACAATGTCTGCATCATCCCTCTCTTTTGTGAAGACAGACGGAAAGTATTCATTACGAACCATATCGACATCTTCCGCCCCCACACGTAGGTTACCTTTAATAGGCCCTTAGTTATCCTCTTGCTCTTAAAGTATTTATGTCTTTGGGTTTTCCTTGATTTTACTTGCCAATATTTTTTCATGCCCTCTCTTTGCTTTCCTAATTTCCTTTTAAATTTCATCCCTGCACTTTTCATACTCCTCTAGGCTTTCTGTAGTACTGCATTCTTGGTGTCTGACGTAAGCTTTCCTTTTCTGCCTTATCTTACCCTGTATGCTCCTTGACATCTAGGGGGCTCTAGATTTGGCAGCCCTACTCTTTTTCTTTGTGGTAACATGTTTACTCTGTGCCTCTTGAATCTTCCCCTTGAATGCCTCCCACTACTCAGACACTGATTTACCTTCAAGTAGCTGTTTCCAGTCCACTTTTGCTAAATCACTTCTTAGCTTCGTAAAATTGGCCTTTCCCCAATTGAGAACATTAACTCCTGTTCTATCTTTGTCCTTTTCCATAACTGTGCTAAAACTAACTGAATTATGATCACTACCACCAAAATGCTCTCCCAATGATACTGCTTCCACCTGCCCAGCCTCAATTCCTAAAACTAAATCCAGAACTGCCCCTTCTCTTGTTGGGCTTGCTATGTACTGCTTAAAAAAGTTCTCCTGAATGCAATTTAAGAATTTTGCACCCTCTATACCCTTAACACTGTTTGTGTCCCAGTTAATATTAGGGTAGTTGAAATCCCCTGCTATTACTGCCCAGCTGTTTTTGCACTTCTCAGAAGTTTGCCTACATATTTACTCTTCTATCTCCCTCTGACTGTATGGGGGTCTATAGTACACTCCCAGTAGTGTGACTGCCCCTTTTTTGTTCCTTAGCTCAACCCATATGGCATCAGTTGATGATCCTTCTAACATATCATCCCTCCTGTAATTGTTTCTTTAACCAAAATTGCCACCCCCCTTCCATTTTTATCCCCTTCTCTATCTCGTCTGTAAACCCTGTAACCAGGAACGTTCAGCTGCCATTCCTGCCCTTCTTTAAGCCATGTTTCTGCAATAGCTAAGATATCATACTGCCACGTGTCTATCTGTGCCCTCAGCTCATCTGCCTTATTCACTATACTCCTTGCATTGAGGTATATACCTTTAAGCACTGCCAAACTCCCTTGCTGTTTATTTTCTAACCTTTGTTTTCTCTGCCTTCCTAAGTCACTTACTAATTTTCTGCCTTCTGTCTCCAGTTCTGATACTGTCCCATCTGAATCTACATTCAGGTTCCCATCCCCCCTGCCAAGCTAGTTTAAATCCTCCCCAACAGTGCTAGCAAACCTCCCCATGAGGATATTAGTCCCGGCCTTGTTGAGGTGCAACCCGTCCAGCTTGCGCAGGTCCCACCTCCCCAGAACTGGTCCCAATGCCCCAGGAATCTAAAGCTCTCCCTCCTGCACCATCTCTCCAGCCATGCATTCATCTGCTCTATCCTCCAATTTCTATACTCACTAGCGCGTAGCACTGGGAGTAATCCAGAGATTAGTACCTTTCGAGGTCCTGCTTCTTACTCTCTTTCCTAACTCCTTAAAATCTTCCTGCTTAATTGTGTAACACGAGTTGAACCAATAGATGCTGTTTATTAAAGTGACAGCGTAGCTATTTTGAGAGTGAAGCCTGTTGATGTCTTACAAAGATCTGTTACAGTGCTGTACATTTTAACTGCTAATTTGCACCACGTTTTTCCCTTTCAAAGGGTGGGTATTTTCCTGAACATGTTAAATGCATGACCAGTTTGAGATGGCTGAAGCTGAACCGGACAGGATTGTGCTACTTACCAGAGGAACTAGCTTCTCTTCAGAAACTGGTAAAGCATCAAGTTGGATATGTTTTCTGTTTGATTTGTAATTTGAATACAATTTGTACCAGCATTCTTTACTGATGTTATTTTATTCCTTGGTCGCAGTTCCAAGCAATGGTTTCTTTTGAAGGCCACGGTCAATGTTGCTTTTGCATGGATAGGTGCAATGTGGGGTGCACTTGTGATTTCCCCACACAGTGAGCTCCTGATTTCAATCAAGTCACATTAGGTAGTTCCCAAGTGGAGACCAGGCAGGCAAAATGAACTATCTATCAGGTAATTCAATTTTCATAGGGCCCTTTCAAATACTGTAAGGAAGCTGGGATAACCTTGTATCCTAATGCCATTCCCTTGACACCTGTTTTTGGAAAAGGAGAGGGAATTGCAGTGAATTCCAGCTCAGTCAACATCTCACAGCTGGTTAGGCAGTGCATGTAGGACCAGAGGCACATGGAGCAGTATATCTGCTTGGGATTACAGGTGAAAGGGAGGTGGTTGCAATTGAGTACCAATCTGTGTAATGCAGAGAATAGTGTTCCATGTTAAACTGGGTAGCAGGGAGGGAAAGAAAGACTTTGTCATACTGCAATTGGCTTCAGTGGACGAGGGAGGAAATCAGCCAGGGTTTCTGCTCCTGATCGCCATCGACGGACCACTGTGCTGGAAACTGTTCATGTCTGGGGGTAGGATCAAGCTCAGTGCGATGCTTCTCATGGTCTCGTAGCCTGCTGACTCTCAGTGTCTAGGTTTATACATGAAGGATGACCACCTGGATGGGGTGGAGAAAGCTGCTAACACCCATGGAAGTCAACCTCAGCCAGAGTCACCTCCATCAGGAGGTGCTGGTGCCTTTGAGGAAATTGTTCCATTCGTTAGACCCTTGATCTGTGCAGCAAATTAGCTTTAATTAGTCATCATGGTAGAAAATCATTGTTAGAACATAAGAAATAAGAGCAGGAGTAGGCCATATGGCTCCTCGAGCCTGCTCCGCCATTCAATACGATTATGGCTGACCTTCGACATAACTCCACTTTCCTGCTCGATTTTCCCCATATCCCTTGATTCCCTTAGTGTCCAAAAATCTATCGCTCTCAGTCTTGTATATACTCAACGACTGAGCATCCACAGCACTCTGGGGTAGAGAATTCCAAAGATTCACAGCCCCCTTTGTGAAGAAATTTCTCCTCATCTCAATCCTTAGTCTCTGACCCTTTATCCTGAGACTATGTCCCCTAGTTCTAGACTCTCCAGCCAAGGGAAACATCCTCTCAGCATCTACCCTGTCAAGCCCTCTTAGAATCTTCTATGTTTCAATGAGATTGCCCCTCATTCTTCTAAACTCCAGAGAGTATAGGCCCATTCTACTCAACCTCTCCTCATAGGACAACCCTCTCATCCCTGGGAATCAATCAAGTGAACCTTCGTTGCACCGCCTCTAAGGCAAGTATATCCTTCCTTAGGTAAGGAGACCAAATCTGTACACAGTACTCCAGGTGTGGTCTCACCAAAGCCCTATACAATTGCAGCAAGACTTCCTTACTCTTGTACTCCAACCCCCTTGCAATGAAAGCCAACATACCATTTGCCTTCCTAATTGCTTGCTGCACCTGCATGTTAACTTTGTGCTTTGTTTTATTTGTTCATGGAATGTGGGCGTCGTTGGTGAGGCCAGCATTTATTGCCCATCCCTAATTGGCCTTGAGGAGGTGGTGGTGAGCCACAGCCTTGAACCGCGGCAGTCCGTGTGGTGAAGGTTCTCCCATAGTGCTGTTAGGAAGGGAGTTCCAGGATTTTGACCCAGCGACAATGAAGGAACGGCGATATATTTCCAATTCAGGGTGGTGTGTGACTTGGAGGGGAACGTGCAGGTGGTGTTGTTCCCATGTGCCTGCTGCTCTTGTCCTTCTAGGTGGTAGAGATCGTGGGTTTGGGAGGTGCTGTCAAAGAAGTCTTGGCGAGTTGCTGCAGTGCATCCTGTGGATGGTACACACTGCAGTCACAGTGCGCCGGTGGTGAAGGGAGTGAATGTTTAGTGTGGTGGATGGGGTGCCAATCAAGCGGGCTGCTTTGTCCTGGATGGTGTCAAGCTTCTTATGTTGTTGGAGCTGCACTCATCCAGGCAAGTGGAGAGTATTCCATCACACTCCTGACTTGTGCCTTGTATATGGTGGAAAGGCTTTGGGGAGTCAGGAGGTGAGTCACTCGCTGCAGAATACCCAGCCTCTGACCTCTTATAGCCACAGTATTTATATGGTTGGTCCAGTTAAGTTTCTGGTCAATAGTGACCCCCAGGATGCTGATGGTGGGGGATTTGGCATTGGTAATGCCATTGAATGTCAAGGGGAGGTGGTTAGACTCTCTCTTGTTGGAGATGGTCATTGCTTGGCACTTGTCTGGCACGAATGTTACTTGCCACTTATGAGCCCAAGCCTGGATGTTGTCCAGGTCTTGCTGCATGCGGGCTCGGACTGCTTCATTATCTGAGGGGTTGCGAATGGAACTGAACACTGTGCAATCATCAGCGAACATTCCCATTTCTGACCTCATGATGGAGGGAAGGTCATTAATGAAGCAGCTGAAGATGGTTGGGCCTAGGACACTGCCCTGAGGAACTCCTGCAGCAATGTCCTTGGGCTGAGATGATTGGCCTCCAACAACCACTACCATCTTCCTTTGTGCTAGGTGTGACTCCAGCCACTGGAGAATTTTCCCCCTGATTCCCATTGACTTCAATTTTACTAGGGCTCCTTGATGCCACACTCGGTCAAATGCTGCCTTGATGTCAAGGGTAGTCACACTCACCTCACCTGTGGAATTCAGCTCTTTTGTCCATGTTTGGACCAAGGCTGTAATGAGGTCTGGAACCGAGTGGCCCTGGCGGAACCCAAACTGAGCATTGGTGAGCAGGTTATTGGTGAGTAAGTGCCGCTTGATAGCACTGTCGACGACACCTTCCATCACTTTGCTGATGATTGAGAGTAGGCTGATGGGGCGGTAATTGTCCGGATTGGATTTGTCCTGCTTTTTGTGGACACCAACATTTAATAGTTTCTTATCATTTAAAAAATATTCTGTTTTTCTCTCTTTTTCCTACCAAAGTGAATAACCTCACATTTCCCCACATTGTACTCTATCGGCCACCTTCGTGCCCACTCACTTAATCTGTCTATATCCCCTTACAGACTTTGTGTCCGTCTCACAGCTTACTTTCCCAACTACCTTTGTATCGTCAGCAAACTTGGATACATTACACTCGGTCCCTTCATCTAAGTTATTAATATAGATTGGAAATAGCTGAGGTCTAAGCACCAATCTCTGTGGCACCCCACTTGTTACAACCTCTGAACCTGAAAATTACCCGTTTATTCCTACTCTCTGTTTTCTGTCCATTAACCAGTCCTCTATCACCCTAATCTCATGAGTCCTAATCTTATGTAACAACCTCTTGTGTGGCACCTTATCGAATGCCTTTTGAAAATCCAAATATCCCACACCCACTGGTTCCCCCTTATCTACCCTACAAGTTACACCCTCAAAAAAAACTCTTAATAGACTTGTCAAACACAATTTCCCTTTCATAAAACTGTGTTGACTCTGCCTAATCATATTAAGATTTCGAAGTGTCCCGTTACTCCATCCTTAATAATAGATTCTAGCATTTTCCCTACTACTGATGTCAGGCTAACTGGCCTGTAGTTCCCTGTTTTCTCTCTTCCCTCCTTCCTTAAATACCGGGGTTACATTTGCTACCTTCTAATCCACAGGGACCGTTCTAAAATCTAGGGAATTTTGGAAGATCAAAACCAATGCATCCACTACCTCTGCAGCCACCTCTTTTAAAACCTTAGGATGTAGGCCATCAGGTCCAGGGGAATTGTCGGCTTTTAGACCCATTAATTTTTCCAATACTTTTTCTTTACTAATCTTAATTACTTCAAGTTCCTCCCTCTCATTAGACCAAATAGTTCCTTATTATTTCCAGTATGTTTTTTGTGTCTTCTACAATGAAGACAGATATAAAATATTTCCTTATTCCCCATTATAGTTTCTCCCGCCTCTGCCTCTAAGGAACCCACCTACATTCGCTAATCTCTTCCTTTTTATATACTTGTAGAAGCTCTTACAATCTGTTTTTATATTTCTTGCTAGTTTATTCTCGTATTCAATTTTCTCCCTCTATCAATTTTTCAGTTATTCTTTGATGATTTCTAAAACCCTCCCAATCCTCAGGCTTACTACTCTTTTTGGCAACATTGTAAGCCTCTTCTTTTAACCTAATACTATCCTTAGCCTTTAGTTAGCCACGTTTGGATCACTTCCTGTGGAGTTTTTACTCCTCAAGGGTATGTATATTCGTTGGGAATTATGAATTATTTCTTTAAATGCTTATCAACTGCTTTAAATTGCTTATCAACTGCCATATCTTTTAATCTAATTTCCCAATCTACCTTAGCCAACTTGCCCCTCATATCTACATAATTGGCCTTGTTTAAATTTAAGACCCTAGTTTTGGACTTAACTAACATCACTCTCAAACTCAATATGAAATTCTATCATATTATGATCCCCAGAGGACCTTTTATTATAAGATTACTAATTAATCCTATCTCATTACAGAATACTAGATCTAAAGTAGCTAGTTCCCTAGTTGGTTCTTCGACATATCGTTCTGGAAACTGTGTCGGGTGCATTCCATGAACTCATCCTCCAAACTACTTTTGCCAATTTGGTTTGTCCAGTCTGAATGAAGATTGAAGTCTCCCATGATTATTGCATTACCCTTGTTACATGCTCCTCTAATTTCCTGATTTATACTCTGCCCAACACTATAACTAATGTTCTTCGGGGGCCTATAAACTACTCCCACCAGTGTTTTCTGCCCCTTGTTATTTCTTAGCTCCACCCATACTGATTCAACATCCTGATTTTCTGAGCTAAGATCCTTTCTCACTACTGCCTTTATCCCATCCTTTATTATCAGGGCTACCCCCCACTCTCTTCCATTTTGCCTATCTTTTAGAAAAGTCAAGTTAGATACTTGGGCTTAGAGTTTGTGATCCTGTTTAAGATAAATTATAGAGCAGGAATCAGATCCTTATGAGGGAAAGAGTCTGTTTTCAAAACCAGTCCATCATCTGTGTCACTATTAATTTATAAATTGTACGTAACATTAATTAAAGGAAAACATATAAAATGATTTATTCTGCTCTAACTCTAATGCTTTTGGTTTTGTTGCAGGAGCATTTGTCAGTAAGTCACAACAGCCTGACGACACTTCATGGAGAGCTCTCTAGCCTGCCTTGTCTGCGGGTGAGTAATTAATAGAGCAGAGAATTCCAGAAAGGACTATGGGAATTGTTATTGCAACATTTCTACTGCTAATGAGCTGTAAAATAATTTTTAAAAATAAAATCAAACTTTTTGAGAGGATTGTGCCTTAATGTCTGGTGTCTCCTTCACACTTCCCGCCCCTAACCTAATTTCCAAGACTCTTTGATGCCTATTCTTCAATGGACTCAATATCACATTTTTACTTAGTATCTGATCCTGGGGATCACCAGATTGTCATGCCCCATCTTCTGAATTCACAGAATTAAGGTTTCATGGCTATTAATATATGATTGGTATTATGTAGGAGGCATACATGTTATACAGTGTGTGAAAGAAACTGATGTGGAATTCAAATTGCTTTGAAAGTAGACTCTTAATTCTGTGAAATATCCGAAACTCCAGGCTTGCAGTATGTTGGCGTGTTTGTTGTACTGTTTTTCATGTCTAATTTAAAATGTTTTCCCTACATGATCTGGAAATAGAAATTGTGTGTAATATACTCTGTGCTCTCTATAGGCCATTGTTGCTCGTGCTAATAACCTGAAGAATTCTGGTGTTCCTGATGACATTTTCCAGTTGGATGATCTTTCTGTGCTGGTATGTTGACTGAAAGGGTTTGTTACAGACTGCTCATTGTATGTACTGTGGGGGAAATCTGTCATAGATAAAATAACCATCTGATTTGTGCAGTGAGGTTCATTAGCAAAAAAATTAAAACCTAGAGTAGCAGTCAGGAGTGCCTTTGAATTCTAAGCTCAGTTTTTATTTGCTGAATAATTGATACATAACCAACTTAGAGAAAACGTTAGAACATTGTTGGTGCACCAATTCTTTCTTAATGTCTTTAGCATGCTTTGCAAATGTGATAGAATATTATTAATAAATGTGTCAGAAACATCTAGTCCTGCCTAATTTTTTCTTATCAGATTCATGGTGGGTTTGATTTTGTGGGAGGTGAGAGTCAAGTGGCCTTCCTTCTGTTTGAACCAAGACAATGAACATTGACAGGCTATTCCACTGTGGGAGAGAGGGTGAACAGGCATCACAGCCAAGTTTGACCATCTCCTCACCTGATGTTTCTACACATGTACTTTCCAGCACCTCACCACCACTGCTTTGACCTTAATCAGTTAATTCATCACAGTCGAAGGAGCTTGGACCCTTCCTGGTCTGAGACTCAATACCAACCATGTGGTGCATTTACCCAGCTGGGCTTTATATTTAGTATATTAACTGCAGTATAATTTGAATGCCATATTTTTCAATTGCTTTTCTCTGATTGGAGTATCAACCTTCTGTTGCACACTCAGGCATTTGTCTGACCCAGCTGGTTGTATTAAATAAATTTATGTGAAAGTTGCCGTAAGAGCCCCCATGAATATGCATCGATTGTAGTGGTGAGGAGAAAAGTGTTTTATTTATGCACTTGGCTGGTACTAGCTCAGGTAGCATCTAGACTAGAGCTGGATTATGCAACTAGGTGTGAAGGGAAGCTCCTGATGGTTGCCCTCTGGGGAGAGTGAGGAAATCACTAATGCCTGTATAAAAGTAACTGCTCTAGAGCAGTTCATTGTATATGAAGTGTTTTGGGATGTTGCTGGGAAATGTGACAAGGTGCTATATATATCTAAATGTTTTCCCCCTCCAATTGGACCTGCTAGGAGGGTATACCCATTAATGTTACATAGATAATACTTAAAAGTATTTCTCCCCATCCTAGGAATCCCTCACCTTTTGAGGATCTGGTCTCCTTTTCCTCTTGGTTCTTGCACATTTTCCCTGTTTGGGAAATTGGGTAATCTGCTTCTGGGTCTCTAGCAGATTGCAATTTAGAACTGGAAAACTAGAGGTCAGGGTTAACTCCAGTTACTTCATTATTCTTTTGTTCCTTTCTCTCTGGGCACCTGTCCTCTGCTTATCATGTCCCCAGGGTAGGAGGTGAGAGATTGGAAGCTCTGCAATTGGTAGAATTCAAACCTACTGTGCCACTTCCATAACACTAAATATTGGATCCAAGGAGTGAAGCTAGAGAAACGATTGACGCTATGATTATTCTGCATCTACAGTACACTTTAATTATCTAATAAAGTATTTGTTAAATGGGAATGTTAGTGATGTAGTGACAGGACAGTTCGTCGTTCTCTTTCCTTCCCCCCCCCCCCCCCCCCCCCCCTGCAATTCTCTTCCCTTTAGCTTGCTGTAATTGTTTGGGACATGTGGTCTGTGTATATAAACACTGGAAAAATATATGTTCATTGCAAAAACACAAGCCAATCAAATCTCCAAAGTTGTCAGTTTTTGAGAAGGGATTAAAGAAAGATCAAACTGCTGTTTTAAGAATATATTTGTTACTTTGTTTAATTAAATTGATATACATTTTGTGTTTCAGGACCTCAGTTATAATCAGCTGACTGAGATCCCTCGGGAGCTGGAAAATGCTAAAAACATGCTGGTGCTTAATTTGAGCCATAACAGGTAGGCAGGGTCTCATGATACACATTTGTAGTGGGCATCTTTTTTTAACTCTGTTTGCATTTTTACTAGTGCGGGTTTTGTGTCTTAGTTATGGAACAATTAATAACGATATGGAACGATTATAAAAGCAGAGAACAGCAGGGCAATCAGAATCTGAAAAAGTAAATTAAATTTAAGTCAAAATTTTGTGAGAACTGAAACTGTCAGGCTGGACAAATGCCTGCTTCATATCCAGCAATGTATCCTTGTTGGTGTTGTAATAAGGGGTTACTATGTCTTCAGATCTGCAGCAGAGATTTTAACAGATGACAGGTGGGAGAGAACAATAGTTTGGCCTGTATTCTCCCATTCCCTGAAGGTGAGTGACACTCACTACTGCTCCGCTTTCAGTCAGCAGGAAGGGGGTGTGAGTGTGTGTGATTTTTTTTTTCCTTCCTCTTCTCAAAGATTGGGCACTCCCTGTATGAAGAACTGAAGATACGAACCTGTATCATGGATTTCTAGGACAGAGTGGGTCAATATACCAATTGAATCATCAATTAACATACAGATTGTTAGCTGGCTATGATTAGATTTTTTTTTTTGTGTGTGTGTGTGTTTGAACAAGACTCTCTCTCTCTCTCTCCTCTTTGTCCCACACGATTCCCAGCAGATGAGATGCTCACTCCCTGGATTTTGCTAGTGATGTTCTGACGCTGGCTGCTTGCAGTTATTGGCCTGAGTATGATTCTCCCTTCAATTCTGCCCCTACATCCAGCAGGGAAAGGTCCTGGCCCCTCTTGAGGCTGCCCCACACAGATACAATATAGGGGGTATGAGGGCATGAACCATGGTAACGTGCTACCCCTGGAACATTCCACTTCACTGCAATGCTTGTTCTTCCTTTCCTTGTACTTGGTTATTATATATGTTGTTCCTGCTTCTAACGCTTTGTTTTCTTTGCAGTATAGACAACATCCCAAACCAACTGTTTATAAATCTGACCGATCTGCTGTACCTGGACCTGAGCGATAATAAACTGGAGAGTCTGCCTCCTCAGATGAGGCGCCTGGTTCACCTCCAGACACTGATTCTGAATAACAACCCACTCATGCATGCCCAGCTGCGGTAAGGGGTAACCAGCAGGAAATCTCTGTGCAATTAAGCAGCAAGAATGTTAAAAAAAAAATCAAGAGTAACAAAGTATGATGAATGAGTCAGATGGACTAATAGGTAGCATATTAGAGGCGAAAATCCTGGAATCATTTCAGAAACCATTAGATTGTGTGATAAGGGTGTAGGGTCTTTTTGGTTGGTTGAGCTAAGATAGGCTGAATGGTCTTTCTCATTTGTATCTTGTGATCTCATTGCATGTTAATGAATGACAATCGGGCGGTGCACTGGGCGACTTAGACCAGGAAGGTCCCAGGTTCGATTTTCCCCTGCGCTGCCCCCTGAGGAGCCATTATGGAATAGTGATTGTAGTTTAAAACTGTGACCACTTGCTGTACTGCTTCAATGTAGTTATGAACAGCTGGATATGGTACACTTTGATTTTGTGTGGTAACCTATGGAGCCAGGAGACCTTGTTTGAATTCTGACACCCTGTCTAATACACTGTACTAATCTCTTGCAGGCAGCTTCCTGCAATGACTGCTCTACAGACGTTGCATCTTCGGAATACACAACGCACACAAAGCAACCTGCCTACGAGCTTGGAGGGCCTGTCCAGTTTGCTGGGTAAATTGAGTCCTTTCTGTTAAATTGTTGTTTCTGCATGTTTCAGTAAACTTTTTTTTCTTTTATTCGTTCACGGGATGTGGGCGTCGCTGGCAAGGCCAGCATTTATTGCCCATCCCTAATTGCCCTCGAGAAGGTGGTGGTGAGCCGCCTTCTTGAACCGCTGCAGTCCGTGTGGTGACGGTTCTCCCACAGTGCTGTTAGGAAGGGAGTTCCAGGATTTTGACCCAGCGACAATGAAGGAATGGCGATATATTTCCAAGTCGGGATGGTGTGTGACTTGGAGGGGAACGTGCAGGTGGTGTTGTTCCCATGTGCCTGCTGCTCTTGTCCTTCTAGGTGGTAGAGGTCGCGGGTTTGGGAGGTGCTGTCAAAGAAGCCTTGGCGAGTTGCTGCAGTGCATCCTGTGGATGGTACACACTGCAGCCACAGTGCGCTGGTGGTGAAGGGAGTGAATGTTTAGTGTGGTGGATGGGGTGCCAATCAAGCGGGCTGCTTTATCTTGGATGGTGTCGAGCTTCTTGAGTGTTGTTGGAGCTGCACTCATCCAAGCAAGTGGAGAGTATTCCATCACACTCCTGACTTGTGCCTTGTAGATGGTGGAAAGGCTTTGGGGAGTCAGGAGGTGAGACACTCGCCGCAGAATACCCAGCCTCTGACCTGCTCTCGTAGCCACAGTATTTATATGGCTGGTCCAGTTAAGTTTCTGGTCAATGGTGACCCCCAGGATGTTGATGGTGGGGGATTCGGTGATGGTAATGCCGTTGAATGTCAAGGGGAGGTGGTTAGACTCTCTCTTGTTGGAGATGGTCATTGCCTGGCACTTATCTGGCGCGAATGTTACTTGCCACTTATGAGCCCAAGCCTGGATGTTGTCCAGGTCTTGCTGCATGCGGGCTCGGACTGCTTCATTATTTGAGGGGTTGCGAATGGAACTGAACACTGTGCAGTCATCAGCGAATATCCCCATTTCTGACCTTATGATGGAGGGAGGGTCAATGATGAAGCAGCTGAAGATGGTTGGGCCTAGGACACTGCCCTGAGGAACTCCTGCAGCAATGTCTTGGGGCTGAGATGATTGGCCTCCAACAACCACTACCATCTTCCTTTGTGCGAGGTATGACTCCAGCCACTGGAGAGTTTTCCCCCTGATTCCCATTGACTTCAATTTTATTAGGGCTCCTTGGTGCCACACTCGGTCAAATGCTGCCTTGATGTCAAGGGCAGTCACTCTCACCTCACCTCTGGAATTCAGCTCTTTTGTCCATGTTTGGACCAAGGCTGTAATGAGGACTGGAGCCAAGTGGTCCTGGTGGAACCCAAACTGAGCATCGGTGAGCAGGTTATTGGTGAGTAAGTGCCGCTTGATAGCACTGTCGACGACACCTTCCATCACTTTGCTGATGATTGAGAGTAGACTGATGGGGTGGTAATTGGCCGGATTGGATTTGTCCTGCTTTTTGTGGACAGGACATACCTGGGCAATTTTCCACATTGTCGGGTAGATGCCAGTGTTGTAGCTGTACTGGAACAGCTTGGCTAGAGGCGCAGCTAGTTCTGGAGCACAAGTCTTCAGCACTACAGCTGGGATGTTGTCGGGGCCCATAGCCTTTGCTGTATCCAGTGCACTCAGCCGTTTCTTGATATCACGTGGAGTGAATCGAATTGGCCGAAGACTGGCTTCTGTGATGGTGGGGGTATCGGGAGGAGGCCGAGATGGATCATCCACTCGGCACTTCTGGCTGAAGATGGTTGCAAACGCTTCAGCCTTGTCTTTTGCACTCACGTGCTGGACTCCGCCATCATTGAGGATGGGGATGTTTGCAGAGCCTCCTCCTCCCGTTGGTTGTTTAATTGTCCACCACCATTCACGACTGGATGTGGCAGGACTGCAGAGCTTTGATCTGATCCATTGGTTGTGGAATCGCTTAGCTCTGTCTATTGCATGTTGCTTCCGCTGTTTAGCATGCATGTAGTCCTGAGTTGTAGCTTCACCAGGTTGTCACCTCATTTTTAGGTATGCCTGGTGCTGCTCCTGGCATGCTCTTCTACACTCCTCATTGAACCAGGGTTGATCCCCTGGCTTGTTGGTAATGGTAGAGTGAGGAATATGCCGGGCCATGAGGTTACAGATTGTGGTGGAATACAATTCTGCTGCTGATGATGGCCCACAGCGCCTCATGGATGCCCAGTTTTGAGCTGCTAGATCTGTTCTGAATCTATCCCATTTAGCACGGTGGTAGTGCCACACAACACGTTGGATGGTGTCCTCCGTGCGAAGACGGACTTCATCTCCACGAGGACTGTGCGGTGGTCACTCCTACCAATACTGTCATGGACAGATGCATTTGCGACAGGTAGATTGGTGAGGACGAGGTCAAGTAAGTTTTTCCCTCGTGTTGGTTCGCTCACCACCTGCCGCAGGCCCAGTCCAGCAGCTATGCCCTTCAGGACTCGGCCAGCTCGGTCAGTAGTGGTGCTACCGAGCCACTCTTGGTGATGGACATTGAAGTCCCCCACCCATAGTACATTTTGTGCCCTTGCTACCCTCAGTGCTTCCTCCAAGTGGTGCTCAACATGGAGGAGGACTGATTCATCAGCTGAGGGAGGACGGTAGGTGGTAATCAGCAGGAGGTTTCCTTGCCCATGTTTGACCTGATGCCATGAGATTTCATGGGGTCCAGAGTCAATGTTGAGGACTCCCAGGGCCACTCCCTCCTGACTGCATATCACTGTACCGCCACCTCTGCCAGTGGGACAGGACATACCCAGGGATGGTGATGGAAGAGTCTGGGACGTTGGCTGAAAGGTACGATTCTGTGAGTATGGCTATGTCAGGCTGTTGCTTGACTAGTCTGTGGGACAGCTCTCCCAATTTTGGCACAAGTCCCCAGATGTTAGTAAGGAGGACCTTGCACGGTCGACTGGGCTTGGTGTTTTGCCTTTGCCGTTGTCGTGTCCGGTGTCTAGTGGTCCGATGCCGGGTGGTCCGTCCGGTTTTATTCTTATTATGACTTTTCGTAGCGAGATTTTACAACTGAGTGGCTTGCTAGGCCATTTCAGAGGGCAATTAAGAATCAACCACATTGCTGTGGGTCTGGAGTCACATATAGGCCAGACCGGGTAAGGATGGCAGGTTTCCTTCCCTAAAGGACATTAGTGAACCAGATGGGTTTTTACAACAATCCGGTAGTTTCATGGCCATCATTACTGATACTAGTATTTTAATTCCAGATTTTATTTAATTAATTGATTTTTTAAAAAATTAAATGAATTTAAATTCACCAGCTGCCGTGGCGGGATTTGAACTCATGACTCTGGATTTTAGTCCAGGCCTCTGGATTACTAGTCCAGTAATATAACCACTATGCTACCATACCTTCTATAGACCTATGTTTCAGCCCCTGTCTTATAGTCCTCCAACTTTGGCTTCCAGTACAAATCCCCCCTCCCTGTTGCTGCTCACTCACCCTGCATAGCTCTGTGCCACAACAAGCACTGCATTTAACTACTAACCTTTAAAAGAAGCTCTAACTCTCATTTTAAGCTATCTCTCCACCCTGTGGCCCAGGATCAATCTCTCCCTTCTCCTCTTCCCCCGGCCAAAGATGGGAAAAGGCCTGGCTTTTGCTTTGCACAGTTGAGACTGCCCAGTGTATTTATAATGTATTCTATTCAGTTGTTCAAAACCAACATTAATGTGGTACCACTTCCCGGATGAATCTGTGACACCATCTTGCACAGTTGCCCGTTGAATGAACCCGAGTTTACTCAGAAAACCCTCCTCTCTTTCTGTCTCATCCTCCGCCTCAGCAATATATGACGAGCTAATAAACTGTTTCCTTAAATCCCACTCTGTAGAAGGCCAATGGTGTTTGAACTCGCCCTGTTTATATTACAGTTATAGTACCAGTAGCAATATTGAAGCTACTAGGCTTGAGCTGGATATATCCACCTGTCCACGGCCATAGTATAATGTCAGCCAGGACACTGATAACGATAATGGTGTTTGGCGCTGGTTATACTTTGTCCCCAGAGACGGTGTGCAAAAGCCAAGGTGGGCCTTGGTGCTTCTTGGCGTGTGTATGCAGCCTTGTTTATATTATAGCGACAGCTCTGTACCATACATAGTATATTGTAGAATCAATGTCAAGGTTATTCTTTCAAATAGGAACTGAGTATCCAGGTTGTGAGTGTGTAAGTTCATTGTGATATAACTTTACTCATTAGTATAAATTTGTATGATTAAAATCATCAAGCCATTTTAGTTCATTTTCAGTGCCCTATTTTTGCTGAAACCATAAATACCTACCTGTCGATCTGGCCTTTTAACCAATCTCATTCCAGCTGGGTCACAAAAGTTTTAACTTCTCAAATTTCAAAAAAGCTTTGTTGCTTGTTTCCCAGACGTGGACTTGTCCTGTAATGACCTCAGCCGGGTGCCTGAATGCTTGTATACCCTCTCGTCTCTACACCGGCTGAACCTCAGTAGCAACCAGATCTCTGAGCTCTCACTCTGCATCGATCAGTGGACACAACTGGAAACGCTGAACCTGTCCCGTAACCAGCTGACCTCACTTCCTGTATGAATGTTATTTCAAATATTGTTTTCTATTTTAATGTAGCCCGTGTCATTTGTTCTGGCAGTTTATCTGAAAGATAACCTCAGTTATTGTGGGTGGTGTGAAAGGTTGCTTATTTTTATGGTCCTGTTCCTGCCTCTCTGCTGCCAATTTCATTTGAGAGTTTGGATGTAGGGTTTGCAATCCCAGAGACCATAGCCATATTAACAGCCTAAAAATCCTGGGGCTTTGGACAGATAACTTCAAAGCAAGCATGATCATAAATGAGCTGGGACAAACATCTCTGCCAAGGATAGGGATTACATTGAAACCTTTGTCAGCCTAATGCACCTACAATGGGAATCAAATGTTGAAGATCCTCTAGAACGAAAGAAGTTCTTCCTTGGTTCAGCCCCTTTCTATAAGGAAAGATGAGAGGTTAGCAGAGTACTGATTATCCTAGACATGGGTCAATGTAATTTTTAATATTAACTGGCAGTTAAATATTGCAGAATATAACGTATTTAGAAAGGATAGGGAAGGAAGAACAGGGGGTGGAGTAACTACTAATTAGAGACAACATAATGGCAATAGAAAAAGGGACATAAGTAATAAGATAGAAACAGAATCCATATGGATTGAGACAAAGGATAAGAAGGGATCAATCATGTTAATAGGGATATTCTACAGATCATCTAATAGTGGAAGGGGAGTGGTGAAAGAAATATGTAGACAAATCTATGAAATGAGTTTAAAAAACAATTGAATAATAATCATGGGAAATTTCAACTACCACCAAATAAATTGGCAAGAAGAGGTAGGGAAAGGGGAAAAGGGAATGAGTTTTTAGAGTGTGTACATGACTCCTTTCTTACCCAGTATGTGAGAAACCCAACAAGAGAGGAATCACTGCTGGATCTAGTAATGGGAAATGAACCAGAAAAGGTAAGATAAATAAGCGGAGGGGAATAGCAATCATAATATAATAAGGTTTAAAAATAATGATTGAGAAAGACCCAAGTAAGACAAAGACCAAACTAATAGATTGGAAAAATGCTAATTTTGAGGGGATGAGAATGGAACTAGGGACAGTAAAATGGAAAAAAAAATTGACAGAGATAGAACAGCAGTGGGAAATATTTAAAATGGCGATCAATAGAGTTCAGGAGAAATATATTCCTCTACAAAACAAGAACAAACTTGCCAATAATGAAACACCATGGATGAATGAAAAGATATGGGTAAAATTGAAACTAAAGAAAAAGGCATACTTAAGTACATAAGACAGTAAAGGAGAGGATGATAAAAGGGAGTACGAAGAGGTTAGGAAGGATATCAGAAAAACAATTAGGAAAGCAAGGAGGAACTACAAAATTAAATTATCAAGGACTATAAAAAGAAATAGTAAAGTATTCTACGGACACATAAATAACAAAAGAAAAATCAGAATAGGGATAGGGCCACTAAGGGATGCACAAGATAAAGTCACAGATAATGACAGTGAAATGGCAGAAATATTGAATAGTTACTTTGCCTCAGTATTTACCAGGGAGACTTAACAAGATGAGCATGACATTAGAAGAGATCAAAAAAGGTATAAAGACATTTAAGATCGAAAGGGGGGAGATACTTGATAAACTAATCAAACTTAGAGAGGATAAAACCCTTGGTCCGGGTGGATTGCATCCGTGCATATTAAGAGGTAAGGGAGGAGATAGCAAAGGCATTATTAAATATATATAAAAATTCATTAGAAAAGGGAATAGTGCCGGAGGACTGGTGGAGAGCTAATGCAATTCCTATATTTAAAAAGGGAGATAGAACAAGTCCAGGGAACTACAGAGCAGTTAGCTTAATGTCGGTGGTAGGAAAGATAATGGAATCTTCACTCACAGATGTAATAGAAAAACATCCAGAGAACGAAAATATAATAAAGAATAGTCAGCACGGATTTCAGAAGGGAAAGTCATGCTTGACCAACCTTATTGAATTCTTTGAAGAAGTAATGGAAAGAGTAGACAAGGTTACTGCTGTAGATGTAATATATTTGGATTTTCAAAAGGCCTTCAATAAGGTACCACATTGTTAACTCATGACTTAAGTGAGAGCATGTGGAGTCAGGGGACCTGTAGCAGAATGGATAGCAAGGGCTACAACACAAGAGAGAGTAGGGGTTAACGGTACATACTCAGACTGGCAAAAGGTGGGAAGTGGTGTTCCACAGGAATCGGTGCTGGGAACACTGTTGTTCACAATTTACACTAACAATTTGGAGTCGGGAATCGGAAGTACAATTTCAAAATTTGCGGACGACACCAAATTGGGTAGTGTATTTAATACAAAGGAAGAATGCATCAAAATGTAAGATGACATTAATAAACTTGCAGATTGGGCGTGTAATTAGTGAATGAATTTCAATATAGGTAAGTGTGAGGTGGTGCATTTTGGTTGGAAGAATAAGGGGGCCTCATACTGCTTGAATAATAAGAGTCTAAATGGGATGGAGAAGCAAAGGGATTTGGGGTACAGATGCGCAAATCACAAAGTATCGACGCAGGTTATTAAGGCCATAAAAAAGGCAAATCAAGCTAAGGAGTTCATTTCTAGAGGGATAGAATTGAAAAGCAGAGAAGTTATGTTAAACTTATATAGAGCCTTGGTTAGACCACACTTGGTGTGCACAATTCTGGTCTCCATATTATAGAAAGGATTTAGAGGCATTGGAGAGGATGCAAAAAAGATTCAAAAGGATGATACCAGAACTGAGAGGATATACTTATCAGGAAAGGCTGAACAGGCTGGGGCTGTTCTCTCCAGAAAAGAGAAGGCTGAGGGGTGACCTTATTGTGGTCTTTAAGATAACGAACGGACTTGATAGGATAGACAGAGAAAATGTTTCCACTTGTGGGGGAGTCCAAAACTAGAGGTCATAAATATAAAATAGTCACTAATAAATCCAATAGGGAATTCAGAGAAACTTATTTATCCAAAGGGTGGTAAGAATGTGGAACCTGTTACCACAAGGAGCAGTTGAAGCAAAAAGCATAGATTTAAGGGGAAGCTAGATAAGCATACGAGGGAGAAAGGAATAGAAGGGTATCCTGAAGTTAGATGAAGTAGGGAGGGAGGAGGCTCGTGTGGAGCATAAATGCCAGCATGGACCAGTTGGGCCGAATGGCCTGTTTCTGTGCTGTAGTTTCGATGTAAAATGTAAGTTTGCAGTCTGTACAACTCCAAAACCGAGTGTATTCTTTTCCTCTTCAGTCAGCCATCTGCAAGCTAACAAAGCTGAAGAAGTTGTATTTGAACTCGAATAAGCTGGACTTCGATGGGATCCCATCAGGCATTGGGAAACTGGCAAGTTTAGAGGAATTTATGGCAGCCAATAATAACCTTGAGCTCATTCCAGAGAGTTTATGCAGGTATGAGCTTTGGCCAGACATGCTGTGTTCTTTGTTGAGAATCTGCTTTCAATTGCATGTCCATGTCACCCTAGTGGTGTTCAAAATTAACTTTTTTCCTATTACCACCCCCCACCTCCATCTTCCTTGTCTTCAAGGCACTGAGTCAAACTGGGTGTAGTTCCATTTGTGGGGAGGGAAGAAGAGTCTGAAGCACTTTGGTTTCTTCCCCAAGTGACCATTCTTCATGCCTGAGCCTAGACAATGAATATCAGCAGACTATTTGTATTTGTAGGGCATAACAGCCAAGTTTGATCCTGCCCTCACTTAGGGGCCGATTTTTGGATGGCCGAGCAGGGGCGGGGGGACTCCTAAAATGGCGGAATCCCGGAGCGGGTTCGGAGCCCGGCTCCAACCCACTGACTTCCGGGTTCCCCAATGATGCGTTCAGGTGCGCGCGCAGCTCCCGCATGCAGGACTTCCACCGGCAATTAAAGCTTTTAATGCTACTTTACATTGTTATTTAGGTAGTTGAGGTACTTGACAGACCTCATTGAGTGGAGATTTTGGCAGGGGTGCAATTTTGAAGGATCCTCAGTGTGTTTCCCGTGCTGTGGGAAACACTCCCTGTTGGAGCAGACGTGTTTCAGCCAGCAGCCAGTGGGAGATGCAAAGGATTATTTGACAGTTGGGGGGAATACCTCATTTATTGCAGCAGGGCACTCCGTCACAGACAAAGTTTTGGCTGCAACACCTTTGTCTTTCCACTCAAAATTATTAATTTAAACCCTAAACTCTGCTGTGCAAACACATTTGCCTACTTTGCAGACCCCCTCAAACTCACAGGACGGGGGCGGGGGGGGGCGCCATAGCTGCATTCATCACTTCATCCGAGGACGAGCAACATCACCAGCTTCGCCAGGCATGCCGTGAACCTCCGCCGAGTGGTGCGCTATAGGCACCCGCACAAAATAGTCATGCAACTACACATACACCCATTGTAGGGTAACCCAGTGTGTGGCATCAAGTGTGGGTGTTCATGTTGAACCTCATGAAAGGGACTTATTACACAAGCCAGTCAAGAATGGCCAAGATGTGGCAGTAGTGGTGACAATAATAATATTTAATGTGCCATTAACAAAAATCAAATATAAATTTAAAAAATGACAAACCGTCATACACCCTTGTGCATCCCCTTTGTGCTCACAAAACCTTCGCCTTACGCTTACGAGTACTCCGACGTGGTGCTTCCCCTGTGGCTGCAGCAGAGGTAGTGGCAGGTTGCTCTTGTTCATGCCCTGACCAATTAGATGCTTTGGGCCTATGCCCTCTGGGTTTCGGTGCCTGTGAGGGCCCCTCCAAAGACTGCTCCACCTGCACCTGTGCAGGGGCAGACTCAACCACCTGAAGAGGAGGCAGCATTGCAGGTACTGGTTGAGAGGGGGGGCAACGGGTGAGACGTGGGAGCGCTTTGAGTGGTGTCCCCACTTCTATGTCCCCTTTCACCATCATCCCTCTTCTGGGTCAGGCCCACATCACTCCTACCACCCTGCTGGACGACAGTTTGGAGGACATGTGTTGTGAAGCCTTGTAAGGCCATTGCTAGTGTATCTGCCTGCCTGTTTAAGGCAGCAGAAAATTTCTCACCCTGAGTCCGAAGGGCTGTTGTCAGGGCCTCAATGGACTCATTGGTGAGCCGTGCTTGAAGCTTGATCGCAGACATTCCCACACTTACCCGCGACACTATCTCAGAGATGCCCTCACGTCCCTGTGACAGTATCTGAGATTTCCTTCTGTACCTGTGCCACCGTTCCACTCACGCAGGAGTTGGACTCCTCCATCCTCTGCACGATTGTGGAGAGTGCACGTGGCACCTGTTCCAGCACCTGGCAAATGTGCTGCTACCCCTCGATCATTCTCCTTTTAAAGGATAGCCCCCAGGGTTCAGCATCTGAGCAGAGCCTGGAGAAAAGTGCTCCCACCGATGCGGATTCTCCTCAGCTGCTCCTGCCACCAGTGTCTGCTCGTGCTCACGTGTATGGTGACTCACCATGTGCGACCCCAACTAACTGAGGACGGGGACCCACCAAAGTGTGTGTATCTGCGCTGGTGGATGGCTCACTCAGATGTGACACCCCCTCAGAGGCTGGCAGGTCCTCTGAGGAATCGCCCTCCGCCGTCACGGCGGTCACTGAAGGCCCTGTAAGAGAGCAGAAGGCAGTATTTAGCATGATGACAGTTGTTGAGGTGCTGAAGATAGCAAGGCATGTTAACATCATTTGCTATTGTGAGTGCTGAATGTTAAAGTTCTGTCACCAGCTGTTTGTCTGGTGGCAGTCTCGGCATCCCTGATGGACAGGCACTGGAGGGTGCGGCTCAGTTCAAGAGCCTCCTACTCTGCGTCCGTGAGGATGACCTGATGTTGCGGGCCCCCTCCGGTCTTTGCCCTCTCCCGTGCATTCTGGGCTCCATTCTATAAGGGGAGAAAGTAGAGAGGTGTGAGTGAGGGACGTGGCCAACCGCTGAATGCATTGGTTTGGGTGAGGCTGACTGTGAAAGAGATGCATCAGAGGGTGAGAATGAGACAGCCATGACATTGTATGAGGATTGGGTTGAGTGGTAGTGGTGGGATGAGTACTGGGGAGGTGAGTAAGTGCAAGTAAGTTGAGGATGAGGTTTGTGTGGGTGTGAGGAGTGATGTGATAGAATAGTGTTGGCAGTGCAGAAGGGGTTGTGGGGTGGGGCCGGTGATGTGGAAGATGGAGTGTAGGAGAATGAGTAAGTGTACTCACTTTGGCTGACCTAGTTAGGTCATTGAAGCGCTTCCCGCACTGGATCCATGTGTGGGAGATGCTGCTGCTGCTGGTGACCTCCTCTGCCACCTTGAGCCAGGCCTTGGTGGCAGAGACGGACCACTTCCTCCTGTCCGCTGGGTAGAAAATATCCCTCCTCCTCCTCACCCCATCCAGTAGGACCTGGAGTGAGGCATCGTTAAATCTGGGAGCAGTCTTTTCCCCTGGTCTGCTCTGTGCTGTACTTTTGGTTGTTTGCTGCAGGAGCAGCATTGGAGGACTGCCCCTTTTAGATAGGGCTCCTCCAGCTGACAGCCTGTGATGCAGGTGCGCAGTCCGCCCGCTGCACAGGTTGACGACGGGAAACCCAGAAGCCACGTTAAGTGCCTTCAATTTACCCGCTATTGTGTGGGGAACGGACCGATTTTCATTGGGCGAGTTACCCACGTGCCCAGTTGCCCCCCGCTCTCCCCCCCCCCCCCCCCCCTGCTTCCATCCCGCCTCCCTGGTAATATCAGGGCCCTAATGTGTACATGTGCATTTTCCAGCAGAAGCCACTGGATGGAAATCAGGAGTGTCGGCCTCCTTTGC
Organism: Heptranchias perlo; assembly: GCF_035084215.1. Classification (NCBI taxonomy): domain Eukaryota; kingdom Metazoa; phylum Chordata; class Chondrichthyes; order Hexanchiformes; family Hexanchidae; genus Heptranchias; species Heptranchias perlo. The sequence continues at coordinate 18,500,863 of NC_090346.1, forward strand.
TGATTTTTATTTTTCCCCCTCCCTAGCCTGGAGCATGCTATGGTCGATTGTAGTTCCCCTTCTGCTCCCAGCTTGGATTGGATTAGCTAAATCAGCGCAGACCAGGGATTGAGCCTGGGGTCTCCAGTTCTGTGTACATTTACAAACTCAGCCATTGGAAAAGTTTTTCTTCTGCCCTTTAAAATTGGAAAATCTAACATAGATTTCTGATTGCAGATGTGGAAAATTAAAGAAGCTTGTTCTTAATAAAAACCGTCTGGTCACTTTGCCTGAAGCCATCCATTTTCTTACAGATCTAGAGGTAAGGATAATTCTGACACACAATTTTTATTGAAATTCTTGTAGGATTTTTTAAACTTTGGGTAACATACTGTAATTCTAGTCCAGTGGAGCCACCTATATCGTAATTATATGTGATGCAAAATGTAGTGTTGGAGTTCTGGGATAGCTCAGTTTTCAGATCACTCTATGGTTGGTAAAGTGTTCCCTGGTTTTTAGGGAGCAAGGCAGAGCAGTTTAATTTGAGTTGAACAATCTTCCCCTCTGAGTCCGAAGATTGTGAGTCCAAGCCTCACTGCAGAATGTGAGCGCACAATCTAGGCTGACGCTCCAGTACAGTACTGAGCAAGTTGTCTGAGGTGCTGATGTTTGACTGAGACATTAAACTGAGGCCCTGCCTTCCAGTAAATTGTGGTTCTAGTGGATGTTAAAATATCCTGAGGTACCATTTGAAGAGCGGGGAGTTCTCTTGGTGGCCTAGCCAACATGTTTCCCAAAACCAACACTGCCACAAACAGCCTTACTTGCCATTCTTCCAATTGCTGTTTGTGGAATCTTGCTCAGCACAGGTTGGCTACAGTATTTCCCTCATTAAGTCACCCCACTTCAAAGTAACTCACTGTATGTGAAGCTCTTGGGATGTTCTGAGACATGTGATGGGACTCTACATAAACGCACATTTTTTTCCAATTGAATCTGAAGACTAGGACTCCAATGCAGTTGCCCATTGGGATATTTTCTATCCAGACTTTTGGCTGTCACACTGTCATGTTACAGATTGTAGCTCATGTCCTATTTGTATTGTTTTTCTCAGAGCTGGGGCTGTTGCTTTGGCAATCTGTACCAGTAACACTCTCCTTTCAACACCATGTCCATAACCCAGGGATATTGAGGCCAATTGAGGTATTATCCCAAGAGTTGAATCAATCTGACCCATTTTTGCATGACTCCTAGAGCTAGTTTTTTTTTTAAGAGTAACCCAGGCAAAAGGTCTGGGAGGTGGTCACTTGTTTTTAACTGTTCAGTCAGAAATTATGTGGATGTATGAGAAATGGGACAAAGAAGAGTAACAAGGGGATGGATTATGAGGAAACATTACAGAAACTTAAGCTTTGCACTTTTGAAAGTAGGTGATAACGCAATAACTGGGTTTAACTTAAAACTAAGCCAAGATAGAGAACTAGAAGACGTGAATGGAAATTTGTTTTAAAAAAAAATTTAGAAAAGCTATCTGAAAAGGTTTATCAAAGATTGGGTTTAAAATAATCTACCAAACAAGGGAATAGCAAAACATTGGATAAAAACAGCAAATACAGAAGTCATGGAGAATTAATGTAGAGCGGAATAACTATTAATCCGTCGTAAAGCCAGAATACTCTGCAAATACGCAACAAGCTTCTTCGACAGCACCTCCCAAACCCGCGACTTCAACACCTAGAAGGACAAGGGCAGCAGGCGCATGGGAACACCACCACCTGCACGTTCCCTTCCAAATCACACACCATCCCAACTTGGAAGTATACTGCCATTCCTTCGTTGTTGCTGGGTCAAAATCCTGAAATTCCCTACTTAACAGCACTATGGGAGTACTTTCACAACACGGACTGCAGCAGTTCAAGAGGTGGCTCACCACCACCTTCTCAAGGGCAATTAGGGATGGGTAATAAATGCTGGCCTCGCCAGCGACGCCCATATCCCATGAATGAATTTTTTTTTTAAAAAGGGTAAAATCAGAGAGAAAGATGGGTTAATGTTTCCGCTATTTCTGTTTTTATTTCAGATCTACATTGTCGGAGCATTTACTTTTTGCCTCCGTTAATCCTTCATTCTAAGAAGTTAATATAATTCTATTTTAATTCTTAGGTTCTGGATATTCGGGAAAACCCTAACTTAGTCATGCCCCCTAAACCAGTGGATCAAACGGCAGAGTTTTACAACATCGATTTCTCCTTGCAGAACCAGCTTCGATTGGCTGGTGCATCACCAGCCACAGTAGCAGCAGCTGGCGGAGGTATAGACAATCGGGACCTAACATCATTTATTCATTTCATGCAAGATAATTTCAGTTATTCTAACGTACTGAACCTTCCAGCTCAAAGATATTTTGTTTAATTTTTATCTACGAAATCAATTCCTGTGGCATTGTTCAGTGTGAATCAGAAGATACTCCCTTTATAACAGTAGGGGTGTTGGCCACAAAGTGTGAACATAAGAACATAAGAAATAGGAACAGGAGTAGGCCATATGGCCCCTCGAGCCTGCCCCACTATTCACTAAGATCATGACTGACCTTCGACCTTAATTCCACTTTCCTGCCCGATCCCTATATCCTTTGATTCCCCTAGAGTATCTATCTCAGCCTTGAATATACTCAACGACTCAGCAGCCACAGCCCTCTGGGGTAGAGAATTCCAAAGATTCACAACCCTCTGTGAAGAAATTCCTCCTCCTCTCAGACTTAAGTGTCTGACCCCTTATCCTGAGACTATGCCCCCTAATTCTAGACTCTCCAGCGAGGGGAAAAAACGTCTCAGCATCTACCCTGTCAAGCCCTTTTAGAATCTTATATGTTTCAATGAGATCACCTCTCATTCTTCTAAACTCCAGAGAGAATAGGCCCATTCCACTCAATCTCTCCTCACTGAACAATCCTCTCATCCCAGGATTCAATCTAGTGAACCTTCGTTACACCACCTCTAAGACAAGTATATCCTTCTTTAGATAAGGAGACCAAAACTGTACACAGTCTACCAGGTGAGGACTCACCAAAGCCCTGTACAATTGTAGTAAGACTGTGTGACAGGAAGTTGAGAGGCTGGAGCCCAGTCAGTAAGTGGCGGGAGGTGAGTTATCCAAGGCCAGCGAGAGAAACAGTAGCTGAAGAAAACCCTTGGGGCAGGGAGAAGGCCAGGATCATGACCAGGAAGTTGCGGAGAGCCACAGTGGGGCTAGATTGTAGGCATCTCAAATCCCCGCTCTTATCACACCTCTGCTTCTCCCCACCCACCCTTGTTTTAAAAATAAAAGAATAAATTCAGCCTCCAGTCACGCTCCCACATAAGCCTCCACTTGATTTCCCTTTCTCTGCTATGACCGCTGTTCTTCATCTCCAGCTCCGCTCCCAGGCTTCTCTCAAGCTGCCCGATTGATATACTTCCTTAATGCCTGTTTGGAATAAAACTTAAAGCACAATTTTCCCGGCTTGGATTTTTTTTATAAGTGCACTTAAAAAAAAAAAAAAAAAAATCTGCATGGTGTTCCCTGCTTACCAGGCTCTGTGAAGGCCAATTCGATCTTGCTTCTTCGATCAAATGTTTGAAAGCTAAAATGCTGATTTCACAGAAACAGCGAGTACGGGCAGGCTGACAAAGTTCCGGCATTGTAGGGGACGGGGGGGTGGGGGGGGAGATCTCTGGTGTTAGTGGCAAGGACAAGCCGATTAGTGAAGGGAGATCGTGCAGCTGGAGGGAAGCCTCAGAACATGGCTGCAGGTGGGAGAATGGGGAAAGGGAGATGAAGTGAAGACTCCTGTAAGGAGCGGGACTGGAGGTGGGTGTGGGGCCAAAGTTAATATTTTTTTTTGGAGGCAGCTGGACCACAGTGGGAGTGGAGATAGGTGAGAAGGATCACTAAATAAATGGAAAGATTCAAGAAATGACAGCAAATGTATAAGGAAGAGAGTTTTTTTAAACGTAAAGGAATTTGGCTGAAGTGTTGTGGTAGTTGCACTGGGGGATGTGGAGACCCTGCAGCTCCACTTGCCGTACCTGCTGTGTAACTGGGATTGTGACAGCTCATTGCTCAGTTTAGAATGGGAAATCCCACTAAGGAGGCACATACAGAGTGACATTTTAACATTGGAAAATTCCATAGGAGATGTTTAGCTATCTCTAAAATGACAAATGTGATTTAGTATATCGTGCATAGATACAGATAGATTTTTATTTTATATAAATTCCAAACTAAGTTTTGTGTCTGTAAGTTGTAGGGTCACTCTTTGTTTTCTGATTGGTTCAGCAGTTACCACTGTTGTGGGGGAACAGTAGCACAGTGCACACAATACTCGAGCAACGGTGGAGAGGTGTAGTGAGCAGGATCATGGTAAACATCAGAAACAGTGCTGCCGTCCATGAGCAGCACCACAGGATATCTATAGTATTTTTCCCTCATCAAAGTGAAGGATGTTAATGCTGGGAAACACTTCTTTATTTCAGCTACTGCACTATCAGCATCAAGCGTTCCCAGACCAGGTGCACTACAGGTTAGATACTGAGTAAAACTCTATCTACTATGCTTCAATTAATGTGCCCCAGTCCCAATCCTACTGTACCAGTGTATCCCCTCTGTGACTCACTCTGGAGTACGTGTCTCCGGGTGCTGGAAGCCTTTCGATACCTCACTCAAATGGTTGTTTTTCATGTATGAGCCAAGACTGGAGTATCATCAGGCTGTTTGACCTGGTGGAGCCGTGGAACCACGGCTGAGCTTGATTATATCCTTGCCCAACGCCCACATGTTGGGAGCATGGGGTTTAAAATCCTGAATGGAGTATGAACACACAATTGTAGAATTTAAGAGTTGATTTTTTTTTTCTCCCCCCTCCTCTGACAATAGGAGGCACTGCTCGAGATCCAATCGCCCGGAAAATGCGTCTCCGGAGAAGGAAGGACTCGACCCAGGATGACCAGGCCAAACAAGTGCTGAAAGGAATGAGTGATGTAGCAAAGGAAAAAAACAAAAAATTAGAGGTAACTAGTAAAGGAATGATTCCGATTGATGAAACCATGTAGCAGAATCGATGCAGAAAACTCCTAATGTGGGAAGACTGTTAATGTGTGACTTCTTACAATGTAAAGCTTATTTATATTTATAAATATATAAATGGTACAATATAAGGAAGATATACATTGTGATCATTGGCCAGTTTCTGCATATTCATCTTGGAAAATGGTGAATCTGCAAGATTGTTGTTTGAGAATGGGCACTGTTGGCATTTAAAACAACACTGGGAACAGCTGACTCCAAAACATGTATCTGGTTCTGAGAGACTCGTGCTCATCATTTCATCCATCCCACGATTTGGGTGTCTAAACTTTTCAAAATCATTTTAGTTTCCTTTTTCCTCACTTATTGGGAACAGTCACTGATTGCATCCTGCTTTCCTCATTCTGTAAACCGGTTTGCTGAATTAAAAGTGATTGTTGACTTTTGGATGGCTGTGTTGGTGCGCTGAGTTTTTTAGTGAGGAGAATGGCCTTTACTAAGTTGTGCTTCTGTCAGGATACTGTTCACCCTGCTATCGGGAGTTGCTTTTTCCCCCTTCTCACCTGTAGGGACTCTTGGTCTCCTGCTCCACACTCCCCCACGACAAAACAGCTGATAGCAGGGAGTCAACAATGTGAGGGTCAGGGCCCACTTCCCACTATTCCAGTGTGCACCACTGGTAATAGAGTATCTTTTGTGAAAGATCCACACTGCATTACTTCTTAGGTTCTGATTTGATTCCTTGCAGTGAAAGAAAGGAAGAACTTGGATTTATATAGCACCTTTCATGTCCTTGTAATGCTTCACACCCTTGTAATGCTTCACACCCATGGTTGTTATGTAGGTAAATACAGCAGCCAGTTTGTACGTAACAAGATCCCACAAATAACAAATGAGATGAATGACCAGTTAATCTTTTTTGTGTATTAGTTGAGGGAAGAATGTTGCCCTTGACAGTGGGAGAATTCCATGCTCCTTTTCAAATAGTTGCATCCATTTGAAGGATGGCACCTCCAACAATGCAGCACTTCCTCTGTACTATATTGAGTATCAGCCTAGATTATGGGCTCAAGTCCTTGGAGTGGGGCTTGAACCCACAATCTTCTGACTCAAGAGGTCAGGATGCTACCACTGAGCTAACCAGACAGTTGAACACATGGTTGCTGAAGAGAGAGAATCCTGGCATCAGTAGACTTAAAAACATAATTTGTCCATGTTAATAAGGTGTGAAATCATCTGAAACGAATGCTATAGAAGCAAATTTGTTGGAGCGAGATCAGCATGTATGTCTATTACCAAACCAGAATGTTCCACTTTTCTCTCCCAAATTTCTTCTGTCCTTCCTTGAATGTACTGATTCCTGCTGCAGTGTGCCCATTCTTGTGTGAATCTAGGCCAGTGAGTGTTGGCAGGCTGTTCATGTGGGGGACATCACCACTAAGGCCAATCCTGTCTTTGCTGGATATCCACAATCATGCATGTTGTTTCCTTTCCTAACCCAGGGAATATTGAGTCCAGTTGTAGAGCTCTAATACAGAGATCAAGTAAAGCAGCACAGATTGGAGATTGAACTTTGGTGTGTGTGGCTGAGCAGTACAGCACACAATGTACTTACCCACTGAACTATCTGGCGAGTTTCCACATTGATGTTAATGAGGGGCTATTTTAACTTTGCCCTGTACTCTTCCAATTACTTAATCTCTAATGGTAAATGATAATAAATTGCCTTTTAAATAAAAGTTTGTTCCATTACTGAGGCACTTGTTTCCTTGGCCCTTGCAGGAGATGGGGGAAGTCAAGTGCACAGACCTAAAGACCAGGCGCTGGGATCAGGGCCTTGAGAAGCCTCCACTTGATTACTCCGAGTTCTTCACTGAAGATATTGGTCAGATCCCAGGGGTCATGGTTTGGCACATTGAGAATTTTATTCCTACTCAAATTGATGAGACGTTTCATGGAAAGTTCTACGAAGCGGACTGTTACATTGTGCTAAAGGTAACCATCACTGGAAAAAGTAGGGTAGAACTTCGGATCAGCAGAATTCATGTATAATGCTTAAATGGGTTAATGCCTGCATATAAGTAGCGCACAGGAATGTAGAACAAGTGCAGCTATGAATTTTGTTGATTGGAAATTCTACCGTAGTGTCTCTTATGGTTATTTATTTATTTTAAATGAGATTATAAATTTCTTCTTTTGCCTTTTTTTCTGTTTTATTGGTCTTCACAAGCACACATATTTTCTGTGACCAGTTGGGACACTTCTGGTACAATTTGGGCTTTCTCCTATCACTTTTTTACTTCATGTCCACATCAAAAAGGCAGTATCCATAGGTGGACCCATGTCTTACTTGAACTGAAATTTGCACCCTTATGCGTGATACGAATGGGATGGTATGCCACAGGACCTGTTATTACCCTTGTACCACAGAGATTATGTGAGTTGCCCTGTTGGAAAGGTGGAAAGTGCCACACTAATAGTCCAATTTATTTATAAGGAAATTCATTATAAAGAAGCTAAAGAATACAATAAGTCACCGACAGGCCAATATATAACTTGCACAGAATTTAAACTGCACTGAAAACAATAGTGCAAAATCAAGCAATTCTTCCCAGAATCTTATAACCAGGTTTTTGATTAACATTGCATGAATAATTAACTCCGCGAAGCCCATTTCACAACCTCAGCAATCAAAGCTGAAAATAGAACTGATGTCCAGATTTACATTTCTATCTTTCTTTGACGTGGAGGTCAGCTTCTTTGAAGAAGAAACTAATTCTTTCTCAACAGTGAGGCATTTGTTATATTAAGTATTTTTATAACTCAAGTAGATAAGCTGTGACTAGCAATCTCATGGCTGTCTGTTGAGTTATTTGCTCTTGACATAAGAACAGAAGAAGCAGGAGCAGGAGTAGGCTATACGGCCCCTCAAGCTTGCTCCGCCATTCAATAAGATCATGGCTGATCTTCGACCTCAATTCCACTTCCCACCCGATCCCCATATCCCTTGATTCCCTTAAAATCCAAAAATTTATCGATCTCAGCCTTGAATATACTCAATGACTGAGCATCCACAGCCCTCCAAAGAGAATTCCAAAGATTCACAATCCTCCGAGTGAAGAAATTTCTCCTCATCTCAGTCCTAAATGGCCGACCCCTTAGCATGAGACTATGACCCCTAGTTCTAGATTCTCCAGCCAGGGGAAACGGCCTCTTGGCATCTATCCTGTCAGAATCTTCTATGTTTCAATGAGATCACCTCTCATTCTTTTAAACTCCAGAGAGTATAAGCCCATTCTGCTCAATCTCTCCTCATAGGACAACCCTCTCATCCCAAGAATCAATGTAGGGAACCTTTGTTGCACAGCCTCTAAGGCAAGTATATCCTTCCTTAGGTAAGGACACCAAAATTGTACGCAGTACTCCAGGTGTGGTCTCACCAAATCCCTGTACAATTGCAGCAAGACTTCCTTACTCTTGTACTCCTATCCCCTTGCAATAAAGGCCAACATGCCATTTGCCTTCCTAATTGCTGCTGTACCTGTATGTTAACTTTCTGAGTTTTGTGTACAAGGACACCCAAATCCCTCTGAACATCAACGTTTAATAGTTTCTCACCATTTAAAAAAAATTCTGTTTTTCTATTCTTCCTACCAAGGTGAATAACCTCACATTTCCCCACATTATACTCCCATCTGCCACCTTCTTGCCCACTCACTTAATCTGTCTATATCCCCTTGCAGATTCTTTGTGTCCTCCTCACAGCTTACTTTCCCACCTAGCTTTGTATCGTCAGCAAACATGGATACATTATGCTCTGTCCCTTCACCTAAATCATTAATATAGATTGTAAATAGCTGAGACCTCAGTACTGATCCCTGGGGCACCCCACTGCCAACCTGAAAATGACCCATTTATTCCTATTCTCTGTTTTCTCTCAGTCATGCAATCCTCTATTCATGCTAATATATTACCCCCAATCCCATGAGCCTTAATCTTGTGTAACAACCTATTATGTGGCACCTTATCGATTGCCTTTTGAAAATCCAAATATATTACATCCACTGGTTCCCCTTTATTTACCCTGCTAGTTACATCCTCAAAAAAACGAATAGGTTTGTCATACACGATTTCCCTTTCGTAAAACCATGTTGACTCTACCTAATCATATTATGATTTTCTAAGTGGCCTCTTTGTAAAATTTCTTCTGAGAAGATGACGGTGGGCCTTCTCCTTGAACTGCTGCAGTCCTTGTGCCGATGGTGATTTTGTTATCAACTTGCCAACCATAGGAAACAAACTTTCACTCTTTGCCCCCTCAAAACTTTTCATAGTTTTGAAAACTTTTTTTAATGCTCGATGCTGCCTTAATTTGCAGACCAACCTTGATGAGAATGGTGCATTGAGCTGGCAGATTTTCTACTGGATCGGACAGGAAGCTACTATGGATAAAAAGGCTTGTGCTGCCATCCATGCTGTCAACCTTCGGAACTTCCTAGGAGCGCAGTGCAGGACAATCCGTGAGGAAATGGGTGACGAGAGTGAAGAATTTAGTGTGGTCAGTATGCGGTTAGGTATAGAAGGTGCCTGTAAGGATTGTACTTTGGTATTGATGTTGTCTTAGTTGATTAATGTTAATTATTCACTATTGTATTATTTATTTTCACCCCTTTCAATATCTTCCTCCCCCCTTTCTGAAAGTGCTGTCTGATGATGGGATCCAGTCCTTTTGGCAGTAATACCCCTTCACCAATATACCCAAGTGGCTGCCTTCATGTGTATGCCTAGATGCTGAATGCTGGCATGATATTCAACCATGGAAAACACCACAGCTGAGCAGATCCTGTCTTTCTGATTTTTCACAAGTGTCCTTTCCAGAGAGTCATTGGGTGGTGATAGAGTGGGAATCCTTGCTGTTTTTCTTTTCTTTAGACTAATCATAGCACCTTTACTGAGATCAGCGAAGTTAGTACAGATTTGGGTCAAACCTTGGACCTTTTTGGTCTGTATGTCTTGGTATGACACCACAGTGTGTTTATCGTACCTCAGGAGCCACATAGATCCTATTTGAATGCTTCCTCTTTGCAGAATGCCTCAGTATTAAAGTATCCAATTGCAGTATTTAAATAAATGATGCCAAAAATTCTAGCACATAATCAGCCCCAAACTGGTGTAAATGATGCAGTTGAGTTCTGGAGTCACAAATGATGTTACTAAATGGTTCTTGCCGAACCCCAGACATCACTTGTATGTCTATCACTTGACTTTTTATTGTATTTTGTTAAATTGAAGAACAAGCTGATTGCTCATTTAATTTGAGTAACAAAGAATTTACATTTATATAGCACCTTTCACAGCCTCTTTACCCAAACTGCTTTACAGCAAATTAATTACTTTGAAAATGTTATGCTGAAGGGAAATGTGGCAGCTAATTTGCACACAGTAAGATCCCACAAACAGCAATTAAATAAATGTCCAGAAAATCTGTTTGATGTGGTTGAGGGTTAAATGTTGACCAGAACACTGGGGAACGCTCCTGCTCCTCTTCAAATAGTGCCATGGGATCTTTTACATCCACCTGAGAGGATACACAGGACCTCAGTTTGGTGTCTCATCTGAAAGACGGCACCTCTGACAGTGCAGCACATCTCCAGTACTGTACTGAAGTGTCAGCCTAGATAATTTGTTCAAGTCTCTGGAGTGGGGCTTGAACCTATGCCCTTCTGACTCAGAGTTGAGAGTGCTACCCACTGAGCCGAGGCTGACACCAGTAGTTTGATGTGCTTCTACATGTGCATTACACTAGTCAAACTTTTTGTATTCAAGATGTTTTGGTACAAGAATTGATCATTTTCAGCTCTCAGCTTGAAAAGGTACAGCCTTGCAATGCAGTTCTATCCTGTAATACTTTAAGCTGACAGTTGGTTTGGAGAAAACCTGATCGTGATTATATATGCACATCAAAACCATCCAAACAGAACAAAACCAGTAGTCTCTGATTGGATCTGTTGACTCTTAATTTTTTTTTAAAGAGATGCTCTACTGCCAGGTTAAGCTGCTGCAGGGTGTAGTACAGTGGAGCCATACAAAGCAACACCTCCTTCTCCCTACCCAATTCTTCCTTTCCCCATTCTCTCCTGATGGTGCTGACTCCTGCTCGGTTCCATAGGCAGTGACAAATGCCTGTCGGTGGACCTTTGGACCATGCAAATACTGCCCCTTGTATTTGCATGGTCCAAAGGCAGAAATTCTGTACTGTAATACTATATCATGGGAAGGAGAAGGGTGGCTGACTTGAGAATCCATGGGGGAGTGGGTACACCTAAATGAAACAAGATGTTCTCCACATTGCCATCATTGGTGCTAAATGGAAAGACCTGTGGCAGCCATTTGTGTAGGCAGCAGTGAACTTATGGTTCAGGGTTCAAAAGAGAAATGTTTTTTGGGTAGTTTAGTTCCTGGAACAGCCCATCTTGAAATCTCACATGCAGTAACAATTTACAGCTCATTGTGAACATTTTTAATACTGTTAAACTGAGATATAATTTGCAGTCCCTGTCAGGATTGGTGATGTCACCAAATGTGTTGTTGCATCCTGCTCTTTTTAAACAGGAGCTGATAGCATATATTATACCTTACACAAATCTCAGCATGGCTTTCAATTTTGTCAAATTTATATCTATCGAATAAATGCATAATTTTATTAGTTTAATATTTATTTTTGATGTCTGCAGGTATTTGATAATATTTCGTACATTGAAGGGGGAACAGCTAGTGGCTTCTATACGGTGGAAGAGACACAGTATATCACCAGGTAATGGACGGGAGGAGAACTGGCTTTCCAAAATAAAGGATAGGATGGAGAGAGAGTCAGAGTTTGAGAAGGGGGGCTGTCGTTGTTTATTACTAGGCTTGTTTAGTTTATTTGTACCAATGCACTAAAGGAAAGATCACACTTTAAGACAATATGCTTTAATATTGTGCAATATGTTCCTTGTCTGATGCTTTGAATTCATCACAGCACATTGTTCCCATCAGTCCTGACCATTGGAGTATAGTTTCCCTTAGCTCACAATAATCTATCTCTATGAACCCAAATTTGGAAGTCCAAATCTGTAACATAATTGCACTGATGGATGTTTTCACAGTTCTAGTGAATAGGGTGTAAAGGCTATCCATGCCGTTAGCTATTAAAGTCATTACCTTGAGCAAAAGTAACAAGTCCAAATCCAGGCTTTTGGGAAAGACGGAGGTCTTTAAGTAAAAACTTTAATGAATGTATTAATAGATACAATAAGAATTCAATTGATAAATTTAATCCTATTCTAAAATGTGGAATTTATTTTCTTTAAAATCTTATTTTGGATGTTAGAAATTTCAGTTACTACACCTACTGTTATGCTTTACTGAAATCATAGTGTGCGTGTGTGTATGTACTTAAGTTGTCCATGGCGTTGCACATGAGGTGGGAGTCAAAACCAAGTGAAGTGAGTTTAGTGGGTGGGGAATAATTCAACCAGGGTGCTCAGATGTATTCGATCCCCATATTAAAATCATACATTTTGTCATTGTTACATTTCTATTATATATTCCTATGTCCATTATAAGGGAAAGTGTCTATGTAATCATTTTATAATGGCATTTCCCATGTAAATGCTTGCCTGTCACAGTTGATGAACCAATTGGATTGCTCAAAATGCTTTTTGAAAGAGAAATTGTCTGCCATTTTTCTCAGTAACTGAAATTTCTAATGTCCAAAATAAGATTTTAAACAAAATAAATTATATATTTTATAATAGCATTAAATTTATCAATTGAATTGTTTTTTGTGTCTATTAATACATTCATTAAAGTTTTTACTTGAAGGCCTCTGCTTTTCCCAAAAGCCTGGATTTGGACTTGATATTTTTGCTCAGGGCAGTGACTTCAATAAAGGCATGTGCCCCAGTTTGAGAGTGGCCATTTCTTGTCCTTGACTTGTCTTGAGCAGCATTTTAAATTTATTTTTAGGTTGTATTTTGAAAAAGGAATTTACAGGCCTAGGATGCTCCTTCTGCTTTTATAAAGTTTATTTTCCACACAGGTTGTTTCGATGCTATGGTAAGAAGAACATAAAGCTGGAGTCTGTTCCACTTAAAGCCTTGTCGTTGGATCCTCGGTAAGTAGTAATTGGAACAGTCCAGATTTGTGACTCTTCTCTTAATCATCTCGTATTAATCAACAAAGTGTATTTTAACCATTGTCCATCACTGAGCTCCTTTTTCCTGTTGTTAATATATTATAGAAAAATTCCACTTAACGTTGTGTTGCATTTTTCAGTACCTCGCCTCAGGAGCTCTTCCTCATGCGTGTGACAGTATAGTTAGCATGTGCTTTCCAGCAGATGTTACTGGAGAACAATCAAGAGTGGGACCCTGGCTAAATTTTTCCCCCCCCTTCCTAACTAGAGAAGCACCAAAAACAATTGTAGCCTTCCCGCTACTGCACTGGCTGAGATCAGCTAAATCTGCACAGACCAGGAATTGAACCTGGGACCTCCCTGATCTGTGTGGCTCAGTTTCACAGGTCATTCTTTTTCTTTTCCTTTTCCCACCACCCACACCTCTCTCAGCCTCTTTCTCCCCACCCCCACCATCCTTAGGCACTTGCTTAAATAAGCTCTGAAAGTGTTGCAATGGTGCATAGAGGTATTTGCCTCCATGCTCTGAGTTGTGTATCTTGACAATCTCTGTTGTGCCAGAACTTTTCTCTGCAGTTCTGGAGCCTGGAGGCAAGTCTCCTAACAGCGGCAGCTCAGTGAGTCATTGCAAGACAGAAAGCCCCTGAAAGCAACTTTCAGAATAATGCATTGAATCTTCTATCTAAATCTCTTTACACTTATTAGATTTTATAGCATATTTTGATTTTTTTTTATTACTCGAGGCTTTCTTAAGCTCTGTTATTTCCGTTACCTCATATTTTCAGGATGTTAACAGTTTGTCTCTTTTTTTAAACTAGATTTGTGTTCCTTCTGGATCATGGACTTGAGATTTACATCTGGAGAGGCTCCCAGGCCACACTGAGTGCAAGCACCAAAGCTAGGTACTAATCCCATACCTGGAGTACTGTGTACAGTTTTGGTCACTAGTCTACATAAAGGATATGGAAACACTTGAGCAGGTGCAGAGGGAAGCACCTAGACTGATTCAGGTGTAATGGGGATCAGCCACAAGGAAAGATTAGATGCAAGGGAGAGTGGCAAGTTGGATCCAAAATTGGCTCAGTGGCAGGAAGCAAAGGGTAATGGTCAACAGGTGTTTTTGTGACTGGAAGGCTGTTTCCAGTGGGGTTCCGCAGGGCTCAGCACTAGGTCTCTTGCTTTTTATGGTATATATCAATGATTTAGACTTAAATGTAGGGGGCATGATTAAGAAGTTTGCAGATGATACAAAAATTGGCCATATGGTTGATAGTGAGGAAGAAAGCTGTAGACTGCAGGAAGATATCAATGGACTGGCCAGGTGGGCAGAAAAGTGGCAAATGGAATTCAATCTGGAGAAGTGTGAGGTAATGCATTTGGGGAGGAAAACAAGGCAAGGGAATATACAATAAATGGTTGGATACTGAGAAGTGTAGAGGAACAGAAGGACCTTAGAGTGCATGTCCACAGATCCCTGAAGGTAGCAGGAAAGGTAGATAAGGCGGTTAAGAAGGCATACGGGATACTTTCCTTTATTAGCCGAGGCACAGAATATAAGAGCAGGGAGGTTATGCTAGAACTGTATAAAACACTGGTTAGGCCACAGTTTGAGTACTGCTGGTCACCATATTACAGGAAAAATGTGATTGCGCTAGAGAGGGTACAGAGGAGATTTACAAGGATGTTGCCAGGACTGGAGAATTTTAGCTGTGAGGAAAAATTGGATAGGCTGGGATTGTTTTCTTTGGAACAGAGGAGGCTGAGGGGAAATCTAATTGAGGTGTATAAAATTATGAGGGGCCTAGATAGAGTGGATAGGAAGAACCTATTTCCCTTAGCAGAGAGGTCAATAACCAGAGGATTTAAAGTGATTGGTAGAAGGATTAGAGGGGAGTTGAGGAGAAATCTTTTCACCCAGAGGATGGTGGGGGTCTGGAACTCACTGCCTGAAAGGGTGGTAGAGGCAGAAACCCTCATTGCATTCAAAAAGTACTTGGATATGCACTTGTAGTGCCATAACCTACAGGGCTACAGACCAAGAGCTGGCAAGTGGGATTAGGCTGGATAGCTCTTTCGGCTGGCACAGACACGATGGGCGGAATAGCCTCCTTCTGTGCCGTAAATTTCTATGATGAGCTTAAACTTTACAGTCTAGAAAGAAGGTTAAGGGGAATCTTGCTGAGGTACACAAAGTGTTAAAGGTTATAGATGTAGTGAACCCAGAATATTACTTCAAGATAAGTCAGGCCATTAAAATCAGAGGAAGTAAACTTAAATTAGTGAAGAGTAATTTTAAAACTTATCTAAAGGGTAAAAAAAAATTAAAGATAAATTTGAAACAATCCCCCAAGTAAGGTGGCAGTATCAAAGCATTAAGGGCATCAGAGATGTCATTGGAGGGTGGGATGGGTGGGTTGGAGTAGTAGAGGGAAATGCTGGGTGGGCCAAATGGTCTTTTCTCATCCTTGACTTTTCTTAAGTTCTTATTTGTCAACCATATTCGACGTATTACAGAAACAAGATCTGGTTCTTGATGAGCTGTAACACTAAGGTGACCAGGCTTCATTGTTGTTTTTCTGTGGGCTGTTCCCAGTTTTGTTATGATTTTTTTAAAATTGTAAATGCTGGAAATCTGAACAGATTAGTCAGTATTTGAAAAGAGACTGAGTTACAGGTTTTAGCGAGGGCCATTCATAAGAGCTGGACCAAGGGAAATTGAGTCTGTTCTCTGAACTAAACAAAGTCACCAGAAACAAAATAACATCGGTGGGAAAACCAGATATTTAACTTACCTATTTTCCTGCCACTAACACAAACATTCGACCCATAGACCCTGGACAGCTGCATTAACATCTCTCTAACTCACTGGGGATAATATCATAGCTTTTGGTGCTCTTGCTATAGAGGGGTGAAAGTTACAGGTTTTTAAAACCCAGGGAGATCTTTTTGTGCAGAGCCAGGTCGGTGGACAAGGAAATTGGGAACTAAACCGAAGGGACAATTACTTCACACATTGAATACATTGTCCCCTAGTACATCTCTTTGAAGAATTGCAAAAGAAAATCTTTCTGATAGGCTCCCTGACAGCTCAGCTGGTAATATGTGCACTGCCTATTGTGGAACTGTGCTGAGTTAGCTGATCTCAGCTGGTGTGGTACAGTTTTCCTCCGCACCCGTGGGTTATGGAGTGCAAAATCTTTCAGAATGTCTGCTCCGGTCCCGTGAAGAAGTAGCCACTTGAGCGTGGTTGTGAAGTTGGAATGACCAGCGCTTTCGGGGAGAGCAAAGGAGAAAATAATCTGAGGGCTCTAAGAGCCTCGTAACTGAGAGTTTCACTCTGAGGCAGCATGTCCGTTATGAAGATGGGTATCGACGCTGTGTGGGGAGGGCTCCTGGGCGCATGGAACTGTTCAATCTGAAGTATGTTGCAGTCAGAATTTTCTGCCTTTCAGACTGTTTGCTGAAAAGATAAATAAAAATGAGAGAAAAGGAAATGCAGAGATTATACAACTGATGCAGAATCAAGAGACACCAGAATTCTGGGAGGCTTTGGGAGGACAACCTGAGGAGATTAAATGCCACGTGGCCGACAATTTCAAGCCAGTGTGGCCTAAACTTTATAAGGTAAAAATAAAGCAGAATTTCTTAAGTTTAACCGAGATTGCAGAAGAAACTTCTGTATGCATTGTATTCTCCCAACATTGTACTCTCCAGTATAAAGCATGTACAATATGCATACTGCTTTTACATGTTGTACAGTTCTGATGGGAATTGGTGGCAGACAAATGAACCTCTGTACTTCTTGTGCTGATGGGCTATGCTGGGCAGTGTCATTCAATTTCTGTCATCTCTCACCAGTATCTTGGTTACACGGGCAAATTGAGGTAGTAGATCTACCTGCTGTACAGAATCCAACAGGCACAATTAATCCTGACAGATTTGCTGCTTCAGATCGCCCCCACTCTTTTTTTCCACCCCCCTGCCGGCATATGGCAGCACCAGTGGTGCAGTACATTAAACCTGCTGTGTGAAGTGGTAGGGCACTGGTTGGTGTCTATGATTCGTTGCATGGATATTATTACGCTTTTATGGATTGCATTTACCACGAGATACTAACACACAGGTATGGATGGAAAGATCGGGGGATAAAATACTAAATGAAAAAAATCTGGAACCAGAGATGTTTCTGCCAGCTCGGCTTCAAATACGCCACCCTACACACTCTGCCTCCTTGCGTTATCGCTGTGTTAACTGTTGCATCTTGATGGTCTCCATTCTTTCTCTGACCTTGGAACTGTGGATCTCTTCACTTCCCTTCGTTTTTCCTTCCTCCCACAAGCTACAGGTTTTTAAAACCCAAATTTGGCATCACCTAACCATTGCTTCCTGATTTATTACATTTTCTCTCTCTTCCTCCTTTTAACCTTAGTGCTGTGCTACACTGTGAGTCTTTGCTTTGCACTTGGGTTTCTCCATTTAAAAAAAAGAACTATAAACCTCTCGGGTTGCTGACACCTGAGTAGGCTGGTTTCAGAGGGATACTGGTGATTAGCTGGGGGGATACTAGTGATTAGCTGGGGGGCTGGGGGAGGTGGGGGGCAGGTCGCCTTGGGGGAGGGCCGGGCCGCCTTCTCCTTTGGATAGGAATACTGCAAGGAGACTAGAGAGAACAGGTTAAGGAAAATTTGACATTTTGGCACATCCATCTCTTTTGGTTCCAGTTTTTTTCATTGTCCAAATGACAAATAGTTACCTTTTAATGTAAGCAATGTGAATATTCTTTTAAAGCCTCCAAAATAGAAGTAGTAACAGACATCAGGAGGACATAGACAGACTGATGAAATGGGCAGACACATGGCAAATGCAATTTAATGCAGAGAAGTGTGAAGAGATGCATTTTGGTAGGAAGAATGAGGAGAGGCAATATAAATTAAATGGTACAATTTTAAAGGAGGTGCAAGAACAGAGAGACCTGGGAGGCACATGCACAAATCTTTGAAGGTGGCAGGACAAGTTGAGAAGGCTGTTAAAAAGCATATGGGATCCTGGGCTATAGTAATAGAGAGACAGGGTACAAAAGCAAGGAAGTTATGCTAAACCTTTATAAAACACTGGGTAGGCCTCAGCTGGAGTATTATATTCAATTCTGGGCACCACACTTTAGGAAGGATATCAAGGCCTTAGAGAAGGTGCAGAAGAGATTCACTAGAATAATACCAGGGATGAGGGACTTCAGTTATGTGGAGAGATTGGAGAAGCTGGGGTTCTCCTTAGAACAGAGAAGGTTAAGGGGAGATTTGATAGAGGTGTTCAAAATAATGAACGGTTTTGATAGAGTAAATAAGGAGAAATTGTTTCCAGTGGCAGAAGGGTCGGTAACTAGAGGACACAGATTTAAGGTGATCGGGAAAAGAACCAGAGTTGTGATGATCTGGAATGCACTGCCTGATAGGGTGGTGGAAGCAGATTCAATAGTAACTTTCAAAAGAGAGTTGGATTAATACTTGATGGGGAAAAAAATTACAGGGCTATGGGGAAAGAGCAAGGGATTGGGACTAACTGGATAACTCTTTCAAAGAGCCAGCACTGGCACGAAGGGCCAATTGACCTCCTACTGTGCTGTACCTACTATGATACCTCATGCTGTTTTAATGTAACTTGCACACAAACCTTCCCAATTCATCTGAGTGCGCCACTAATTATGGGATATCGAGTAAGTTCAAACCTTGGTGTGTGCGCACTCAGTAGGGGTGCTATAATTGGTCTCAGTGCCTCTGACTTAGGATGGGGATAATCGGCCGCTATCCATGGGCCCTGCCATAAGTAAGTTTGAGGAGACACCTGGTGAGGACAGGATTCAGCTTGACTGTGATACCTGATTGATTAGCCTGCCAACACTCACTGCTTAGATTCACCGGTGATTAATAGCAAGTGGAATCAGGAGGAAGGAATTGATGGCACTTTTTCTTCACCAATTTTCCTCCCTCCTTTCCTGAAGCTAAGAGCAGTCAACATTTTTCATTTAAAATTTAGCAAAAGTTTATACCAAATAGTTTCTATGTTTCCTGTCCAGACTTTGTTTTCAATTTTCCCTTTGGCTTTGGGACGTGTTTGGCTACTCACGGAGCTGCAAGATGCTCATTAATGGGACGTGCTCAGGAATATGCTTCAGCATTAATTCCCTCCTCCACACTCAATATTCAAAGCCATATAAAGTTTTCACAATCTATATTTTCTCTTCCTCCCTCCCCTCCCCCCCCCCCCCCGGTTCCTTTTTTTGGCTGCGTAGCTCTCCAAAGTAATCTTCAGGCAGACAATCTCCTTCCAAGCCTTTGCAGCTGTGATTTGGCTGCTAACTGTTCAATGGGAGAATCCCAGGGTGACTGGCTAAAGATGTGTGCGTGGTCTGTCTGTGTGTGTGCGTTCTTGTGTCTTGTGTTCACACGCTTACTAGCAGGTAGAAGGTCGCTGCGGATTGTCATGGCATGTGACCACCATTGGGAATAAAGCAACAGCTGGCGCCTGTTAATCCCATCTGTGGGCTCGGGCAGCAGCTCATCAGCTTACGTGACTTGACATTAGCCTTGTCTGCTTCAACCTGCTTCAGGGCATGCTGCATGTTATGGATTTTTTTTCCATACTGGAATAGCCCTTAGTACTAAATTTCTTCTCAGCAATGTGAGCGATGGTCCTAAATTGATCAATAGCTGAGCTCAGAGTGGGGATTGTTTCTGGGGCTCTCTTGGCCTATACAGCTCAGTACTACTTCAGGTGACGCCTTTATTCACTAAGCCATCAGAGAATGTATGGTACTTTTCAATGAACGTTCAGCAATCTAACCAGAGTATTTTAAACCCCGAATATGTCACTGTTGTAGATAAAACCCATTAAACGTGTGAAGATTTTTCACATTTAAAGGTAAGTGTAATAAATAGAACATTACACACCTGGCAACTGGGTTATTTCACTTGTGAGAAAGATATTCACCTGCACTGCTCATGAATTGCATGAGTGTCACACCATTACCTGTGTGGCATCCTCTGTACTTCCTGATGTATTTACTTAGATTACATTAGGTGGAACCAGTTTTCAGGTTGTTGAGAGGTCACAATGTCCTTGTGAAGGACCCCATTACTGGAATGCAGGATGGGTTTTACACTGATGGGACTGTGGTTTCACAATAGTCTCAGGTCAAAGGAGCATCAGTGTAAAATGTTCAGATTGATTTACTATGGATACTATGGGAGAATGATACTGTATGAAATATTGGTGTAAACTGAGGAAAGAGGCTCTCTTCCTCCATCACTCAGGCACATCTCTTGGTAGCTTGATGAAGCAGTGGTATTGATGAGTTTTACCTGAATGTTCCTGCGCTGTACTGTTTTCCTTACTTAACTGAGAAGGATGTTGCAGCTGGAAGGTGTGGAGAAGTTAAGTGGATAACAAATGGTAAAATACAGGTTTTAAAAATAAAAAGTAATTGTTTTTGTCTCCTCAGGTTGGCTTAGGTCTTGGATACCTGGAGCTTCCTCAGATTAATTACAAACTGTCTGTGGAGCACAAAGTGAAGCCGAAGATTGATCTGGTGCCCGAACTGAGACTGGTACAGTGACACTCCTTTTATGTGTTTTGAATTCTGAATGGTACTGACTAGTAATGGATGAACCCTTTAGACCTAAGCTTGGTCAGTGTGTGAAATGAAACCCATTTAAAGGTCCAGTTTAATATTGGTATCCTGGCCTGTAGTGTCACCCTGTAGAGGCAAATTGAGAAAAATGACCTTTTCATTTCAGGTCCAGAGTCTCTTGGACACACGGTCCGTATATATTCTAGATTGCTGGTCAGATGTCTCCATCTGGATTGGACGCAAGTCTCCGCGATTGGTCAGAGCAGCGGCCCTGAAGCTGGGGCAGGAGCTGTGTGGCATGTTACACCGTCCCAAGCACGCTATCGTTATCCGAAACCTGGAGGGGACAGAGTGTCAGGTAGGAAACCTGATGGCTTTGGGTTACAATTGGGAATGTGCAGGAGAGAAATGGGCAGCCAGCTTAACGGTGTTTAAGTATAACCCATCCAAGTAGTAGTTAAGTGACAGCAAGCTTTGGTTTTAATAGTTTGTAGATTGTGGAAGATAAGGCTGAGGAGATAGGGTTAATTGTTTTGAGATCCTGGGAAAGAATGAGCTAGAGTAGGAGATGGTGCGATGAATCTTGATTCCAACACAGTGAGGGGGGGATAGAGGAATGTGTGTCAGTTAGCATAATTGATATAGCTGTGAGATATCTCACCAGAATCACTGTGTTCCCCCAATTCACAAGTCACATTCGCACCTGTACAAATAGCAGTGGGGAGAGGGCTAGGAAGCTGGTGGTACACATTCTGTTTGAGTGCCTTATTTGAGTTTAAAAAGAGTGGTCTTGTAGTTTTACTCATTAGATTAAAGGGAATTTTTTCTCTTATGCTTTGTGAGGTGCTATCTATTTTTGTTTGATGTTAAGACTATACCAAGAATTAGTGTCCTTAAGAAGCTCCCAGTTGGGGATTGCTATTGCTGATGTGCAGAGTCCCTACAGGATGTAGCAACTGCTGCTTCATAGCTGGGTATACTGTATGAGTTAGGACATTGCAGCTAGGGTAACGTGCAAGCTGTTCACTGTGCCCAGTTGGTAACCTGTTAATGTGCACTTGTTCTTGATCCAATTATGTTCATTGTTCGCTAACAAACTTGTGGT
This sequence comes from Heptranchias perlo, assembly GCF_035084215.1. Taxonomy (NCBI): domain Eukaryota; kingdom Metazoa; phylum Chordata; class Chondrichthyes; order Hexanchiformes; family Hexanchidae; genus Heptranchias; species Heptranchias perlo. Next base: position 18,522,817 of record NC_090346.1, read on the forward strand.
CCATTATTTGTAACTAGGTGTTTAAGTCTAAATTCCGAAACTGGGATGATGTCCTGAAGGTGGATTATACAAGAAATGCGGAGACTGTGCTGAAGAAAGAAGGTCTCATGGGTAAAGTGAAGAAGGACGCAGAGAAGAGAGACCAGATTAAAGCAGATCTGACTGCCCTCTTCCTGCCACGACAGCCACCAATGCCACTCTCTGAGGTAGATGGTTGTGATTACACTTAGAGCCATGGGAGGGAGTAATCTCCATTGATGAGTTTGGGTTGGGAAACAGATTTGTTAAAAGAGGCCTGACTGCGGGGGCCCATCAAGTAACCATTGCTAGGCTGCACCTTCGGGAATGGCGCAGTCATTCTTATTACCTGTTCTGCTTCCTTCTGGAATGAGTTCCCAAATACAACAATAGGATATTTGTCAAGGGTGAATTGTGGATATAAGGATTGAGTATACAAGATTCCTGTGTGATTCAAACATTATCTCGATCAGTGGTCTGTAGCCTGATTGGCTGCAATGTGGTGCTTCCCCAGCCCCCCAGCTTTCTGTTTCTCTTTCACATACCGTTCCTTAGCTGTGACAATGGACATGCAACTTTTTCTCATGCCTTAGTCAATGCCTTGTATCATTAGGCTGCTGAGTAGTGTATGAGAATGCCCTGAGAATGAATTGCCACTGCTTGATTTTTAATTCTTTATATTTTATTTTCTAAGTGGTAAGCTAGGAACTGTGGAGGAGCAGAGATTTAGGGGTCCCTGTACAGAAATCCCTAAAAGCTAGTGGACAGGTACAAAATTAATTTAAAAGACTAATCTCAAGGGGGTTGGAATACAAGAGGGGGGAAGTTATGCTACAGTTGTATAAAGCTCGAGTTAGACTGTAGCTGGAGATACTGTGTTCAGTTCTGGCCACCGCACCTGAGGAAGGATATGTTGGCCTTGAATGGGATGCAGTGCAAGTTCATCAAAATGATACTGGGGTTAAATTATGAGAACAGGTTGCGTAGACTAGGCTTGTATTCCTAAGTGTAAAAGATGAATGGATGGTCTAATTGAGGTGTTTAAGGTGATTAAAGGACTTGATAGGGTAGATAGAGAGAAACTATTTCCTCTGGTCGGGGAGTCCAGAACAAATTCGAATTTAGGCCGTTCAGGGGTGATGTTGTGAAGCACTTCTTCACACAAAGGATAGTGAAAACCTGGAACTCTCTCTCCCCAAAAAAGCTATTGAGACTGGAGGTCAACTGAAAATTTCAAAACTGAGATCGATAGATTTTTGTGAGGCGGGTAAATGGAGTTGAATTACAGATCAGTCATAATCTTATTGAATGGTGGAACAGGCTGGAGGGGCTGAATGACATACTCCTGTTCCTATGTTCATTCTGTGGAGTGGATCTGTCTCCTGTTAGTTCTGGCGGTAGAGTTTTGGAGGCGTCCAGCTTTCTAAAAATTATTTGCTCATGAATGAATTTTAAAAAATAGAATCATAGAATAATTACAGCACAGAAGGAGGCCATTCGGCCCAACGAGCTTGTGCCAGCTCTCTAACAGCAATCCAATTAGTCCCATTCCCCCACTCTTTTCCCCATAGGCCTGCAAATTTTTTCCCTTAAAGATATTTATCCAGTTCCTTTTTGAAAGCCACGATTGAATGTGCATCCACCACCCTTTCAGGCAGTGCATTTCAGATCATAACTACTCGCTCCATAAAAAAGTTTTTCCTCATGTCGCCTTTGCTTCTTTTGCAAATCACTTTAAATCTGTGTCCTCTGGTTCTCGACCCTTCCTTCAGTGGGAACAGTTTCTCTTTATTCATCGAAACCTGTCATGATTTTGAACACTTCTATCAAATCTCCTCTTAACCTTCTCTGCTCTAAGGAGAACAACCCCAGCTTCTCCAGTCTATTCACGTAACTGAAGTCCCTCATCCCTGGAACCGTTTTAGTAAATCTTTTCTGCACCCTCTCTAAAGCCTTCACATCCTTCCTAAAGTGCAGTGCCCAGAATTGGACACAATACTCCAGTTGTGGCTGAACCAGTGTTTTATAAAGGTTCAACATAACTTCCTTGCTTTTGTACTCTATACCTCTATTTATAAAGCCCAGGATCCCATTTTTTTTTTTTTAAAACCGCTTTCTCAACCAATTCTGCCACCTTCAAAGATTTGTGTACATATAACCCTAGGTCTCCCTGTTCCTGCACCCCCTTTAGAATTGTACCATTTAATTTATATTGCCTTTCCTCATTCTTCCTGCCAAAATGTATCACTTCGCACTTCTCTGCGTTAAATTTCATCTGCCATGTGACCACTCATTCCACCAGCAAGTCTATGTCCTCCTCACTGTTTACTACACTTCAAGTTTTGAAATTGTGCCCTGTGCACCCAAGTCCAAGTCATTTATATAAAAAGTCATTTATATAAAAAAAAGCAGTGGTCCTAGTACTGACCCCTGGGGAACGCCACTCCTCCTTCCTTCAACTGTTCACCATTACTCTCTGCTTCCTGTCACTTAGCCAATTTTGTATTCACGCTGCAACTGCCCCTTTTATTCCATGGGCTTCGTTGTTGCTAACAAGCCTATTATGTGGCACTTTATCAGACACCTTTTGAAAGTCCATAACCACATTGCCCTCATCAATCCTCTCTGTCACCCTGTCAAAAAAACTCAAACAAGTTAGTTAAACATGATTTGCCTTTAACAGATCCATGCTGGCTTTCCTTTATTAATCCACACTTGTCCAAGTAACTGTTAATTTTGTCCCAGATTAACGTTTCTAAAAGCTTCCCCGAGGTTAAACTGACTGACCTGTGGTTGCCGGATTTATCCTTGCGCCCTTTTTTGAACAAGGATGTAATATTTGCAATGCTCCAGTCCTCTGACACTACTCCTGTATCTAAGGAGGATTGGAAGATTATGGCCAGCACCTCCGCAATTTCCACCTGTACTTCCCTCAGCAACCTAGCATCCTATCCAGACCTGGTGACATATCTACTTTGAGTACAGCCAGCCTTTCTAGTACCTCCTCTTTATCAATTTTCACCCCATGCAGTATCTCAACTACCTCCCATTTTACTGTGACTTTGGCAGCATCTTCTTAGTAAAGACTGATGCAAAATACTCATTTAGTACCTTAGCCCATGCCCTCTGCCTCCAGGCATAGATCTCCTTTTTGGTCCCTAGTCGGCCCCACCCCTCCTCTTAATACCTGCTTATGCACATATAGAGTGTGTTAACCCTTCATACCTTTCTCGCTGTGTTTGTTGGTGCTAATGGTATGCAGCCGGTTTAGCAAGCAGTTGAGTTTTGGTTTTCTATCTTCAGGCTGAGCAGTTGATGGAGGAGTGGAATGAGGACCTGGATGGAATGGAAGGCTTTGTGCTGGAAGGAAAGAAATTTGCGCGCCTCCCCGAAGAAGATTTTGGTCATTTTTACACGCAAGACTGTTATGTCTTTCTTTGCAGGTAACTAGTTAATGGTGAAGTTCTATATTGGCCTAGATAACTGCAAGTACAACACCATGCTTATATGAACGAGTGTGGTTGGTAAGAATTTATTTAAGTCTCTGACACACAAACTGCAAGTGAAAAGCTTGAATAGTTTATGAATGTCCCCTGAACTACTCAATTGAATTGCCACCTGCACCTCGCTCATGTTCTCCTGAAGCTTATTTCCCAGTTCTGTCCTCTTCATCAGTTGAGATCAGCTGCATCCACGAGGAACTTCCCAAACTCAATTCATTTATGATTGTTATAGAGAGAGGAGGCCATGATTCCAGATCCCCTCCCTGCCATGCCTCCACCCTCGGCACCCTGCCCTATCAGTTTGTAATAAGTACCATTCTCATTTAGCCTTCCTTGGCTTTTGTTTGGTTCAGGTACTGGGTTCCAGTGGAGTATGAAGACGATCACAAAGAAAAAGAGAAGATGGAAGAGGATGGAGATGATGAAGAAAAACAGCAGGAGGAAGACTTCCAGTGCGTGGTGTATTTCTGGCAGGGCCGAGAGGCTTCCAACATGGGCTGGCTAACTTTCACCTTCAGCCTGCAGAAGAAATTTGAGAGCCTTTTCCCTGGCAAGCTAGAGGTAAATATCCATTCGTTCTCAACACTAAATTGTATATAATAAAAGCTTTCATTTTTGGGGATATGTGTGGTTTTTCCTCACCTATAGTTTGCTCCCCTCCCCTCGTCTCTTGAAGGCACTGACTCTTGGGACATAAGGGGTAATAATCCTTGCTCTTGCAGTGGCAAGCTGTGCTTTTTTCCCCATTCTCAGGATGTGGGCATCACTTGCAAGGCTGGCCATTGTTGCCCATCCCTAGTTGCCCTGAGAAGGTGGTGGTGAGCCATCTTCTTGAACCGCTACAGTTCGTGTGGTGAAGGTTCTCGCACAGTGCTGTTAGGTAGAGAGTTCCAGGATTTTGACCCAGTGACGATGAAGGAACGGTGATATATGTCCAGGTTGGGATGATGTGTGACTTGGAAGGGAACTTGGAGGTGATCGTGTTCCCATGTACTTGCTGCCTTTGTCCTTCTAGATAATGGAGGTTGTGGATTTCGGTGGTGCTGTGTAAGAAGCCTCGGCTAGTTGCTGCTGTGCATCTTGTAGCTAGCATACGATGCAGCCACATTGCGCCGGTGGTGGAGGGAGTGGATGTTTAAGGTGGTGGATGGACTGCCAATCAAACAGACTACTCTGTCCTGGATGGTGTCAAGCTTTTTGTGTTGTTACAGCTGCATCCATCCAGGTAAGTGCAGAGTATTCCATCACACTCCTGACTTGTGTCTTGTAAGTGGTGGAGAGGCTTTGGGGAGTCAGGAGGTGAGCCACTCGCTGCAGAATACCTAGCTTCTGATCTGCTCTAGTTGTCATGGCATTTGTGACTGATCCAGTTGAATTTCTGGTCAGTGGTGACCCCCCAGGATGTTGGTGGTGGGGGACTTGCTGACAGTAATGCTGTTGAAAGTCAAGAGGAGGTGGTTAGGCTCCTTTTGATGGAGATGGTCATTACCTGGCACTTAAGTAGCAAGTAACATTCGTGCCACATATCAGCCCAAGCCTGGATGTTGCCCAGGTCTTGGTTCATGGGCATATAGACTGTTTCATTATCTGAAGAATTGCGATTGGAGTGAAACACTGCTATCATCAGTGAACTGCCCTACTCCTGACCTTATGATGGAGGAAAGGTCATTGATGAAGCAGTTGAAGATAGTTGGGCCTGGGACTCAGCCCCAGGATATTGCTGCAGGAGTTCCTCAGGGCAGAGATGATTGGCCTCCAACAACCACAACCATCTTCCTTTGTGCCAGCTATGATTGCAGCCACCGGAGAGTTTTCTCCCTAATCCCCACAGGCTTCAGAAGTGGGGCTGTTTACTGATGATTGCAGTGTTCAGTAACATTCGCAATTCCTTAGATAATGAAGTAGTCTATGCCCGCATACATCAAGACCTCTAACACCTAGAAGGACAAGTGTAAACAATTTTACAACACCAAGTTATAGTCCAGCAATTTTATTTTAAATTCACAAGCTTTCGGAGATTTTCTCCTTCCTCAGGCAAATGTTTCAAGAGCTCCTTGAAGCCTACGCTTCAAGGAGCTCTTCAAGGGCAGTAGGCGTGTGGGAACACTATTACCTTTGGTCACATACCATCCTGACTTGGACATATATCGCCGTTCCTTCATTGTCACTGGATCAAAATCCTGGAGCTCCCTCCCTAACAGGTCTGTGGAAACATCTTCAACTCATGGACTACAGTGGTTCAAGAAGGTGGCTCACCACCACCTTCTCCAGGGCAAGTAGGGATGGGCAAGAAAGATGGCCTTGGCAGCGACGCTCATATCCTAAGATTGAATAATTTTTAAAAATTAGGTTACGGATTGTTGTGGTATACAATTCTGCTGCTGCTGATGACCCACAGCGCCTCAGATGCCAAGATTTAAATTGCTGGATGTGTTCTTAGTCGATCCCACTTAGAATAGTGGTAGTATCACACGACATGCTGGAGGGTGTCTTTAGTGTGAAGATGGAACTTGGTCTTCACAGACCCTTTCCCCAAACCCATAGACAAGTTGGGTTATGCTGAGGGGAGATGTTGGAGACCAGAGCAAGGGAAGGATCATCTCTTGGGTGATGAACTTTTTCTTTCAAGGAGAAAGCTGATGTCATTAATTTAACTTATTTCACTTTCATCATTGCAATTTCAGGACAGTGATCGACTGTAAGATTACCTGTGGTAAGATAGCATTCATTTGACTTCAGCGTAGGTATCATGCTGACCCTCCGTCCCTATTACAGGATCTCGTGGGAAGGAGGGGTCAGGTCTTACCCTAGATATGTTGCTGGTGACACTGCGCTGGTACATAGTGGCATGGGGCCAGCAATGTCTGCTTGGAAATGAAAGGGAGGAAATAAATGGTGAATCAATTTCTGTGATTCCATCTCTTTGTGTCAGGTGGTGCGGATGACCCAGCAGCAAGAGAACCTGAAGTTTCTTTCTCACTTCAAAAGGAAATTCATTATTCACAAGGGAAAGAAAAGGTCCCCAGAGAATGGCCTGCAGCCCAGCCTCTATCACATCCGCACGAACGGCAGTGCCCTCTGTTCCAGGTGAGGCCTTGCAGATCTGACTTTTTAATATATTTTGTCCCTTTCCCCTTGTTATTTCTCCACACTGTGCACCGACTCTGCTCGAGAGGGTGGGTGGCCAACCTCTTCCCAGATTATCTCGTAAATTGTTCTCTGGATGTGGGTGATGTTGGCGAGGCCGCATTTATTGCCCATCCCTAGTTGCCCTGAGGAGGTGGTGGTGGGCCTTCTCCTTGAACCACTACCGTCCGTGTGGTGAAGGGGCTCCCATGATTGTATTAGGTGGAGTGTTCCAGGATATTGACTCAGTGATGATGAAGGAACAGTGATCTATGTCCAAGTCAGGATGATGTGACTTGGAGGGAGGTGCTGGTGAAGTGACCTTGGTGAGTTGCTGCAGGGCATCCTGTAGACCGTATACACTGCAGGCACAGTGTGCCGGTGATGGAGGGGGTGGATACCGAGACCAGTGGCAGGGGCACCAATCAAGCAGAATGTTCTGTTGTGGATGGTGTCGAGCTTCTTAAATGTTGTTGCTGCTGCACCCATCCAAGTGAATAGAGACTATTCCATCACACGTCTGACTTGAGCCTTGTAGATGATGGAGAGGCTTTGAGGGGTCAGGAGATGAGCCACTTGTTGCAGAATGCCCAGCCTCTGCCCTGCTCTTGTAGCTACAGTTAAGCTTCTATTGTTTAATCTTGCAATATCAAAATTATTAATTCTTCAGTGCCGATGTGGTCCTGCATCAGCTACATGGAACATCTGGTCTGTCATGATACCCAGCATGCAGGGGGCTGGGGGGAGAAACATGGTGGGGTGTGAGGGGAGAGAAGCAGAAGCAAACTATAGTCAAGAAAGGAGGGAGAGAGAAAACAGGAAACTACAGGCCAGTTAGCCAGACATCAGTCATCGGGAAAATGCAAGAATCCATTATTAAGGAAGTGGTAACAGGGCACTTAGATCATCATAATATGATTAGGCAGAGTCAACGTGGTTTTATGAAAGGGAAATTGTGTTTGACAAATTTATTAGTTTTTTAAGGATGTAACTAGCAGGGTAGATATGGGGAACCAGTGGATGTAGTATATTTCGATTTTCAAAAGGCATTCGATAAGGTGCCACATAAAAGATTGTTACATAAGATTAGGGCTCATGGGGTGGGGGTAACATATATTGGCATGGATGGATTGGTTAATGGACAGAAAACAGAGAGTAGGGATAAGTACTTGAAAGTAAAACATTTGCAGGTCTACGTGACTAGCTGGATTGCTCTTGCATAGAGCCGGCGCGGACTAGATGCGCTGAATGCCTCCTTCTGTGCTGTAACCTTTCTACGATTCTATTTTGAGGATGTAACTGGTAGAATAGATAAGGGAGAACCAGCAGATGTGGTTATTTAGATTTTCAGAAGGCCTTTGATAAAGTCCCACATAAGAGGCTAGTGTGCAAAATTAAAGCACATGGAATTGGTGGTAATATACTCTCATGGATTGAAAATTGGTTAACAGACAGGAAACAGAGAGTAGGAATAAATGGGTCTTTTTCGGGCTGGCAGGCAGTGACTAGTAGGTACCGCAGGGATCAGTGCTTGGGCCTCACCTATTCACAATTTAGATCAATGATTTGGATGAGGGAACCAAATGTAATATTTCCAAGTTTGCTGACGACACAAAACTAGGTGGGATCGTGAGTTGTGAGGAGGATGCAAAGAGGCTTCAGGGCAATTTAGACAAGTTGGGTGAGTGGGCAAATACATGGCAGATGCAGTATAATGTGGATAAATGTGAAGCTATCCAATTTGAAAGGAAAAACAGAAAGGCAGAGTATTATTTAAATTATAATAGATTGGGAAATGTTGATGTACAAAGGGACCTGGGTGTCCTTGTACACCAATCAGTGAAAGCAAACACGCAGATGCAGGTGCAGCAAGCAGTTAGGAAGGCAATTGGTATGTTGGCCTTCATTGCAAGAGGATTTGAGTACAGGAGCAAGGATGTCTTATTGCAGTTATACAGGGCCTTGGTGAGACCACACCTGGAGTATTGTGTGCAGTTTTGGTCTCCTTACCTAAGAAAGGATATACTTGCCATAGAGGGAGTGCAGTGAAGGTTCACCAGACTGATTCCTGGAATGGCAGGACTGTCGTATGAGGAGAGATTGGGTCGACTTGGCCTGTATTCACTCGAGTTTAGAAGAATGAGAGGGGATCTCATTGAAACATATAAAATTCTGACAGGGCTAGACAGACTGGATGCAGGGAGGATGTTTCCGCTGGCTGGGGGGGTCCATAACAAGGGGTCACAGTCTCAGGATGCGGGGTAGGACATTTAGGATCGAGATGAGGAAAAATTTCTTCACTCAGAGGGTGGTGAACCTGTGACATTCTCTACCACAGAAGGCTGTGGAGGCCAAGTCACTGAATATATTTAAGAAAGAGCTAGATAGATTGCTAGACACAAAAGGCATTAAAGGGTATGGGGAGAGAGTGGGAATATGATAGTGAGGAAGAGGATCAACCATGATCATATTGAATGGCGGAGCAGGCTTGAAGGACCGAATGGCCTACTCCCGCTCCTTTTTTCTATGTTTCTATGATAAACGGATCACTTTCAGGTTGACAGGCTGCAACTAGTGGGGTACCGCAAGGATCAGTGCTTAGGCCTCAGCTATTTACAATCTATATTAATGATTTAGATGAAGGGACCGAGTGTAATGTATCCAAGTTTGCTGATGATACAAAGCTAGGTGGGAAAGTAAGCTGTAAGGAGGACACAGAGTCTGTGAAGGGATATAGACAGGTTAAGCGAGTGGGCAAGAAGGTGGAAGATGGAGTATAATGTGGAGAATTGTGTGGTTATTCACTTTGGTAGGAAGAATAGAAAAACAGAATATTTTTTAAATGGTGAGAAACTATTAAATGTTGGTGTTCAGAGAGATTTGGATGTCCTCGTACAAGAAACACAAAAAGTTAGCACGCAGGTACAGCATGCGATTGGGAAAGCAAATGGCATGTTGGCCTTTATTGCAAAGGTAGGAGTACAAGAGTAAGGAAGTCTTACTACAATTGTACAGGGCTTTGTTGAGACCTCACCTGCAGTACTGCGTACAGTTTTGGTCTCCTTATCTAAGGAAGGATATACTCGCCTTAGAGGCGGTGCAACGAAGGTTCACTAATTGATTCCTGGGATGAGAGGATTGTCCTATGAGGAGAGATTGAGTAGAATGGGCCTATACTCTCTGGAGTTTAGAAGATTGAGAGGTGATCTCATTGAAACATAGAAGATTCTGAGGGTGCTTGACAGGGTAGATGCTGAGAGGTTGTTTGGTTGGAGAGTCTAGAACTAGAGGGCATAGTCTCAGGATAAGGGGTTGGTCATTTAAGACTGAGATGGGGAGGAATTTCTTCACTCAGAGGGTTGTGAATCTTTGGAATTCTCTACCCTAGAGGGCCGAGGATACTCAGTCGTTGAGTACGTTCAAGGCTGAGATTGATAGATTTTTGGACTCTAGGGGAATCACGGGTTATGGGGATTCTGCAGGAAAGTGGAGTTGAGGTCGAAGATCAGACATGATCTGATTGAATGGCGGATCAGGCTCAAGGGGCCGTACGGTCTACTCCTGCTTCTATTTCCTGCGTTCTTATGTTCAAACGCTACAGTACGTATTGTTTCTCAGGAAAGGGTTGGCTGTTACTGTGATCCAGTTCCATTGGTTCTGGTAGATCTCCAGTATGGAAGCCAACTGTCTATTATTCATGTGTGAGTCTGGACGTGCTGATCTCAGTGGACATCACACCAAGCCCAACCCATCCTCCCTCAGCATCCAACAACCAGTGGTCACTGGATAGCAGGGAGCTCTGGCCATATTCTCTCTTTCCCCTCCACTCCAAGCCCTTTATATGCTAAGGTTGATTGTAACCCTCATCGTTGCTCTGAGATCAGCTAACTTAGCACAGACCAGAATTCAATCCTAGACTTTGTAGTTTAGTGGCACAGGCATTTACAGAACTCTAGATTTCTAATTCCTTTTGTCCCCATGTCTTCCCTTCCCCTACCCCCAAACTGGTACTTGGGTAAGCATGTTAACACAATACACTGCATCCAATGAAGTAATTAAGTGAAATGTTGCTCACTTAGGTATAAGAATTAAGATAATTACGAGTAAGTTGCAGCCCAGTCCTTTACCTACTTGGAGTATCCAACCCGCGGATCGCCAGTCTCAGACTAACCTCGGTTGAGTGGTGATTGTCCGTTCTTGGCTGGCTCATTAGGTGAAGTGATGGCTCAGGGTTGTTTCTATCTCTGACACTGGGTTTTAACCCCTATTGCTGTTCTGCTGTACTCTGTCTTTGAACAGTGGGTTTAATATGCATGTATCTGTAGGAGTGGTTCAGTGTATTAAGAGCCCAGCGTGGGTGCCACAAAGTGCTGGAATCTAGGATTGATTCTGGAGTTCGTTCAAATGTTAGACCTCACTGAGGATATGTTTTATGGAGTCCAGAAGCACTGATCTCCCCAACCACTCCCAAGCACAAGAAGGTGTGAGGGCAGTCCGTTACAGAGTAGTATTGGCAAAGGTGCCGGGAGCAGGTTGTGCACCTGCCCGCTCTGCTGTGTTTATACTTTGGTGGTAATGCTCAAACGAGGATGATGGGGAGAGATTAATTTCTTGTTTTTTTTTAAATGAACTTTTATTTGTCTCTAGGTGTATCCAGACCAGCACGGATTCCAGTATGTTGAACTCTGAGTTTTGCTACATCCTTAAGGTAATGCTTGATTATCAACAAACTAAAGTTGTTATATTGGGTTAAGTGCGGTGTTCGTGCTGCTGGGCCTGTAATTGAGTCTTACCCAGTGCTGGCTACAACACTGCAAGATTGCTGGATATGCAAGGATTGGTGAGCAGCAAGTCTCAATTATAAAAAAAGAACCCTTGAGCAAATACCAAAGGACAGATGGCAGATACACTTCAGTGTAGGTAAGTGTAAAATAGTTACATGGAAGCAAGGAATCAACAGAGGGAGCAAGTGTCAAGTGGAATAGTAGGGCAGGGTGCAGATCAGTGAATCTATGAAACAGTCAGCCCAATGTTAAGCAGCAGTAAAAATGGTTGTGTTGGAAGAGGGATAGAGTACAAATCCAAAGAGGCTGTATTCAGTGGTCAGATTCTGGCTGGAGTACTGGTTAACTAATCATATCAAAGATATTCTTACTGTTAAGAGAAGGCAGAAGATTTTATCTAGATTGTATTAGAATTTAAACTAGGGAACAGTTAAGGAAGCTCCAGTCTATGGCTGAGTTAGCTGATCTCAGCTGTGTTATGGTTGGAGCGCTACAATTGTCCTCCATCTTTAAGCTGCGGAGTGGAAATTGGTCTGGATTCCTGCTCCTGATCATTTCCCGGTGATCCCTGCTGGAAAGTGCATGTGAGTAGCACTCATTGTCAAGGGTCAGGTGAAGAATTCGTCTATGTACCAGTTTGTTTGCCTGCTCTCTATCTGTGCTGTTCCCTCAGGTGCCTTTTGAGAGTATTGATAACCAAGGTATTGTCTATACCTGGGTTGGACGCGCAGCAGACCCAGATGAGGCCAAGCTTGCTGAAGATATCATGAATAATATGTTTGATGAAACGTACAGCAAACAGGTAATTGATTCTTCAGACTTTTAAAACCAGGGGTTGGAAAAAATCTTGAATTACTCATCATTTCTAGTAAAAGTTACTGTTCGTTGAAGATGAAACCAAAGGGGATTTTTCTCTGCATACTTTTTGTTTCCTTGTGCCTGTGGAAGTACAAGTGTGTAACTTGTTCCCATTCCTTCATCATGCTTTTCTCCTTAGCTGGGTGGGTGACAGCCTGGGGAGGACCTTTCCTTCGTGTTCTCCTCACCCCCATCTCTCTCCCTGGTACTTCCCTTAAGGCAGTGAGGCTGAGCTCAGCCTGTGAACCATTGCAGGCACAAACTGATGTCCTGCCCCCCGGCACACAAGCATGCTGATTCTCGGGCAGGCACTGCAGTTCCCCATGATGGCTCAGTTGGTGAATGTATACAGACTGGGAGAACTCTAGGTTCAGCCTCTAGTGTGCTGAGATAGGTGGCTACTGTGCTAACCCTGGGCTATGGAGGGGGAAAATCAGGGGTGCCTATTGCAAAGTGGGTGTCCCACTTGTCGAATAACCTGCTGGAGCTCATACATGAAGAATGACCACGTGGATGAGATACTAGTTTGTGCCATGGAACAAGCCGCAGGAAGAGGATGAGGGGAGAAGATTGTAGTGGGGAAAAATGAAAGGAGCTCTTTACACTGGTGTCTGTGATGGCCAATTTTATTATCATGTTGAACCATTAGTTGGAGGCTGTGTGGAAGCAGAAGTTTTTGTACAGAATGCTCTTTTTAAGTTCCACTCCAGGGATATGAGGTGCTGCTCACTGCTCCTGTTTGTAGGGAAGTTGTATATGTTTCTGCTCCTAGAGTGCCTCCAACCAGCCCTTCTAACAGTATAAATACTGTGACCAGGACATTGAGACACCTCAGTGACCATGCACATATGATCTCCATTTATAACATTTGAGATTGCAGGGTGTGACAAAAATGAAGCATTTTTGTTTGATGCATTAGGTTTGGCTTCTTTCTGTCAAGTTACAGTACACACAGGGTTAAAATGAGATTTGCTTACAGTCTGGTTCAGGTCAGAGCAGAAATGCCGTATTGTTCAGGAAGCCTTCATATTTTTTGTGTTTAGTGGGGCCATTGTTCCTGAATAGGAGCATGTGTCACAGGCAGTCCAAAGTGTTTTGGGACCAATCGATCTGTTTCCCAGAAAGGGAAAGTAGTTTATCGCCTGTGCCATGGTCTAATAGTGTTTGTTCTTCTACCTTTCTGATGTCGCGAACTAACGCACGATGTAACCAGTAGCTGAAATGTATCGTCATGGGTTCTCTAATCCCTGGGCTCCCTGCAGTTACCTTGATATTGGGCCAGCAGGACGCAATCTGGATCATTGGGAACGGGCCAGTGATAACTCAACGTGAGCAAAATATATTTAATGTAAATGGTAGAGGCAGAAACCCTCATCGCATTTAAAGGGTGCTTGGATATGCACTTGAGGTGCAGTACCCTACAAGGCTATGGACCAAGAGCTGGAAAATGGGATTAGGCAGGGTAGCTCTTTTTCAGCTGGCACAGACACAATGGGCCGAATGGCCTCCGTCTGTGCTGTAAATTTCTGTGATTCTATTTCTATGATTTCTATATTCAGTACAATATTCTTCTATAAACTGTGCCGTGGTAAATTTTACAATTTAGCGTTTGATGCCCTGAGCTGGGAATCAAGAATTCGGGCACCGAGATGACCGCACCCAATTCACGATTTTCTGTACCTGAGTTCCCAAAATCTACTGCTGTCCTAGGAAGGTCTGCATTGGGAGCAGTAAATCGGATCATTGACTTGCAGTGCTATTGGAAGCTGTGCGCAAGTTAATCTCCTATCTGCTTTTATTTTAGGTGATAAATGAGGGGGAGGAGCCTGAAAACTTCTTCTGGGTTGGAATAGGTGGAGAGAAGCAATATGATGAAGATGCAGAGTACATGAAGCACTCCAGACTTTTTAGGTACGTGGGCAGAGATGGAACTTGTTTGAAATCCTGTCTGGCTATGTGTTTCCTTTGGTAGTCTCAAGCCACCCGAGTGACTCTGGGCATTGTGCCTTGTGGTGTGGTGCTGAGTTGTACAAATCCAGTACAATCCCCAGTCTGTGCTGAGTTAGCTGGTCTCTGGCCTTGGTGAGAGATGTTTTCATTGAATGCAGCTTGTGTTATTAGTGGTTTGATTAGTGCCTTGAACTTGATGTGGGTACCTGCAGGGAACAGTTACTGAAGGGATGTATCATTTATCCTACTGTTCTTTCTTTAAGGTGTTCCAACGAGAAAGGTTATTTCTCTGTGTCGGAGAAGTGCTCTGATTTCTGTCAGGATGACCTTGCAGATGATGATATCATGTTACTTGACAATGGAAAAGAGGTTGGTGCACATGGAACGATAAAGCTATAAAATGTAAACCAGGGCCATGGCACTAAACACTGGGACACTGACACCCTGAGCCTAGGAGCTGGTGAGGGTTTAAGCTATGCTATCCGGGCAGGCGCACACAGATGTGGAGTGTTGGTGCTCCAGAGCGAGGGATGGAAGCTCTGAAATAGTCACCCTGGCTACTCTTGGGCACCTCCCAGGGGCTGCCCACACAGCAACAATGGAAGAGATCTGCAGGCAGGCTACATATAAAATGATAGATCACCAAATGCATGTGAAGTAGCAGATACTGGAGGGCATTGTATGGCTGTAAGTTGGTGACACGCAGCTGGTAACATCACAGTCTGCAAGGATGTGGCTCTGGTGGTTTATCAATTTATTCAAACTCAGAAATCGAATGAATCCCACCTGTTAGTGTGTATAAACTTTAAACATTTTAAGAACCTGAGCAGAGTTGTAAAGCCACTGTGTAAATGGGCTACACAGACCCAGAGGGTCTATGGTTTGTGCTGAGTTAGTTGAAACCAGCTGAGTTGGTGATAGAGTTCCTATACTAGACATCAGTGCACTGGAGGTAAAAAGTCAGCTACGATTCATGCTCTTCATTACTATTTAAAGACCCTATAGGAAAGTGTGAGTGAGATCAGGATCTGGCTTGGCGATGGTTCTCCACCCCCATGGTTGAATACGCTACAAATGCTGACTGTTTAGGGTCACATGAAAAATTGCACGTGGTGGATGCCCATTACCTGTGGACCCATACCCCAGCATTAGTCAGGACCGTACCCCAATATTATTCTACGTCTTCAGGTCAGAATGGGAAAAAACTGAAAATAAATGAAAATGTAAAATCCTGCTGTTTATCTAGTTACCACTTACTTCCTTAATTATCATTTAAAATGATTCTTCTGCTTTTTCAGGTTTATATGTGGGTTGGAACGCAGACCAGTCAGGTGGAGATCAAACTGAGCTTGAAAGCTTGCCAGGTAAACTTTAAACTTGTTCTTAATAAAACAATTAGGGAAAATAATCTGCTGTGCATTAACACAACCAACTGGATTTTCTTCAGCCAGGGTTACTGGTCTCACTTCTGTCACCCCAGCCAGAAAGTGTGTGGATGTTGTATTAGGACATGATGTGTCTTGATTGTGATGCCTTCCTAGGTTGAAGAGCCTGCTAATGCTCACTGTCTAGGTTCACACATAGGAATAGGAGGCCATTCAACCCCTCGAGCCTGCTCCACCATTCAATTAGATCATGGCTGATCAGCACCTCAACTCCATTTACCCGCCTTTGCTCCATACTCCTCGATACCCTTACCCAACAAAAATCTATCTCTGTCTTCAAAGCTCCAATTGACCCAGCATTCATAGCCTTTTGGGGAAGAGTTCCAGATTTCTACCACCCTTTGTGTGAAGAAATGCTTCCTGATTTCACTCCTGAATGGCCCAGCTCTAATTTTAAGGTTATGCCTCCTTGTCCTGGACTCCCCTACCAGAGGAAATAGCGTATCTGTAACTACCCTATTGAATCCTATACTCAAGGGAATACAAGCCAAGTTTATGCAACCTGTCCTCATAATTTAACTAGTGCTGTAGATAGGGCTTTAAACTTAAAAGGGTGGGGGGAAGCGGTCAGGGGAGGAGAAATTTAGAAATCTAATGAGAGAAGTTAAGACAATAGAACAGTGTTGTGATTTGGGTAAAGATAAGCAGAGTGTGGCTGGCAGGAATAGAGCGTTTACCCATAATAGTGCATCAACAAATAATGTCAAAGCAGGAAAAAATGGTAAATAGTCAAAATGAAAGGCTCTTTATCTCAATGCATGGAGCATTTGTAACAAGATAGATGAATTAATTGCACAACTAGAGATAAATGGGTTTGACCAAGGTTGGGAACTAAATATTCTAGGATACATGACATTTAGAAAAGACAGGCAGAATGGAAAAGGAGGGGGTGTAACCCTAATAATAAAGGATGACACAAGGATAGTGGTGAGAGGATCTTGCTTGGAAGATCAGGAAGTAGAATCAGTATGGGTGGAAATAAGAAATAACAAGGGGTAGAAATTTATTAGTTTTTTGAAGATGTAACTAACCAGTGGATTTAGTATATTTAGATCTTCAAAAGGCATTCGATAAGGTGCCACATAAAAGGTTGTTACCCCCAACCCCATGAGCCCTTACCTTGTATAATATATTAGCACGGATAGAGGATTGGTTAAAGGACAGAAAGCAGAGAGTAGGGATAAACGGGTCATTCTCAGGTTGGCAGGCAGTAACTAGTGGGGGGCCGGGGCCTCAGCTATTTACAATCTATATTAATGACTTGGATGAAGGGACTGAGTGTCATGTATCCAAGTTTTCTGATGATACAAAGCCAGGTGGGAAAGTAAGCTGTGAGGAGGACACAAAGTGTCTGCAAAGGCAAATAGACAGATTAAGTGAGTGGACAAAAAGGTGGCAGATGGAGTATAATGTGGGGAAATGAGGTTATTCACTTTGGTAGGAAGAATAGAAAAACAGAATATTTTTTAAATGGCGGGAAATTATTAAATGTTGGTGTTCAGAGAGACTTGGGTGTCCTCATAGCAGAGACACAAAAAGTTAGAATGCAGGGACAATTAGGAAAGCAAATGGCATGTTGGTCTGAATCATAGAAAGGTTACAGCACGGAAGGAGGCCAGTTGGTCCATCGAGTCCGCGCCAGCTCTATGTAAGGGCAATCCAGCTAGTCCCACTTCCCCGCAAGGGGGTTGGAGTACCAGAATAAGGAAGACTTACTTCAGTTGTACAGGGCTTTGGTGAGACCTCAGCTGGAGTACTGCATCCAGTTTTGGCAGTGCAGTGAAGGTTCACTAGATTAATTCCTGGGATGACAGGGTTGTGCTATGAGGAGAGATTGAGTAAAATGGGCCTGTACTCTCGAGTTTGGAAGGATGAGAGGTGATCTCATTGAAACATAGAAGATTATGAGGGGGCTTGAGAGGGTAAATGCTGAGATTGTTTCCCCTGGTTACAGTTTTAGAACGAGGGGGCATAGTTGCAGAATAAGGGGTCGGCCATTGAAGACTGAGATGAGGAGGAATTTCTTCATTCAGGGTTGTGAGTCTTTGGAATTCTCTACCCCAGAGGGCTGTGTCTGCTGAGTCGTTAAGTATATTCAAGGCTGAGATGGATAGATTTTTGGACTCCAGGGGAATCAAGGGATCGGGCAGGAAAGTGGAGTTGACGTCGAAGATAGCCATGATCTGAGGGGCTGTATGGCCTATTTCTTACGTTCTTAACTCATGTAGCCCTAGTATCATTCTAGTGAATCTGGACTGCACCCCCTCCAAGGCCAATATATCCTTCCTGAGGTGTGCTGACCAGAATGAAACAAAGTGCACCAGCTGAGGTCTGACCAAGACTTTGTATAA
Organism: Heptranchias perlo; assembly: GCF_035084215.1. Classification (NCBI taxonomy): domain Eukaryota; kingdom Metazoa; phylum Chordata; class Chondrichthyes; order Hexanchiformes; family Hexanchidae; genus Heptranchias; species Heptranchias perlo. The sequence continues at coordinate 18,540,852 of NC_090346.1, forward strand.
TTGAGGATTCTTCCCCTATTCCAGCTGCCTTGAAACAGCAGTTGCTGGTTTTTTTTTCTTAATAGTTGCTTTACTAAGATAAGAGTGCAACTTTGTGCACAGCAAGTCAAAGTTTCATTTTAGGGTAAACTGCCATCTGCTTGTGAATGGCACATCAGTATTACACAGTATTTGGACTGGACAGCAGTCTGCTTGTTTAAGAATGCAGTTATCTTTCTTTGTGTGTACGTACCTGCCCACTACCCCCCCCCCCCCCAAAGCCCTCAGCTCACAGGTGTAGAACAGGATGGGGTGGGGGGAAACGGCTGCATTTGTTGCTTGTGCACCTGTCCATCACCCTCCCGCTCACATGTGCAAACTGGCCCCTTGGGTAATGTATCGGGGAGCACCCTGTATCAACCAAAAAGTGTCAGGCTTAATCAAACTGAATTGGTTCTCATGAAAGGTTAACTCTGTTTCTCCCTCCACAGCTGCTGTCTGATGTGCTGAGTGTTTCCAGCATCCACAATATTTTGCTTTTGTTCAATCAAACAATGTTTTACAGCTGAGCTTTTTTTGCTTTTAGGTTTATATCCAACACATGAGAGCCAAAGACAGCGAACACCCACGCAAACTACGGCTGGTACGGAAAGGGAACGAGCCCCATAATTTTACACGCTGCTTCCATGCCTGGGGTCCCTTCAGAAAACCACTGGCGTAGGACAGGCACAGTCACCATTGTTTGTTTCCAACCCCCCAGCTTTATATAAAAATAGGATGAGCTCTCTTGCCACGGTTTGTCTCCAAAGAAGCTTTTTAAAACAACTGTTTGGAAATAATTTGCCTTTAGAAAGTCGAGCAGTCAGTCGGTACTGCAGTGAAGGCTTGCTGACCAGCCTGAGGTTAGTTATAACTGAGGTAGTACGGTTATCATCTGTTCTTGGGGCAGTGGTGAGGAAGTGAAGAAAGCATGTGACTGCAGGATCAGTAGAGCTGGTGCATTTCATAATTAAATTATTAACTTCCTATACCACCTTGCAGTCCTGCTTTATGCTGCATGAATGGGCCAACATTCCTCCCTCAACCAACCCCACCCAAAACATTAACTGGTCATTCATGTTTGCTGTTAGTGGAACCTTGCTGAGCCAGCTCTGCATACCTAATCATGGCTGCATGTTAGGTAAGGTAATGTGTTAGTTTAAATGCTTTGGGAGGTTTTGAAGGGGGTGCTGTGATTATAAATATAAGTCCTTTTTCTCAGCCAGGTAGCAGGGACTCTGTAGGCAGGGAAGAGAAATCCACTTCATTATCCAAAAACTCTAGGCAGGTTTAGGTAATGCCATTTTCTAGGGGGGGGGGAGAAAGAGAGGAGAATTGGTGCCAAAATTAACATGCATTTGAAGCTAGGTAATGCTTTAAAGAGTCTTCAACAGCAGAACAAAGTTTCAGAAAATGTCTTAAAACTTAATCCCTGTGCAATCATATTAAGCCTGAGCTTATTGTCATTGTGATACTTGTTACATATGTTTTTATATAGTTATAAACTAAGGAAATGCACTGTACTGTTGAATGTTTGAGATGAAATGTGGGCATTTTGACCTGTATGATATGTTGATTGTGACACACTGATAAAATGGGCGTTGATAATCAAACATAATGGAAAGGTAGTTAAAGTGGTTTCTTGAAAAAGTGTAAAATTATTTAATTCCTGCAAACATAAACAAACAATGAACTCCTAACCTGTACCTATTGGCATAAAGAACATGGCTGGTAATGTTCTAATTTCTTGCCACTTGCTCTATAAATCACCTTAAGGGAGCAGCCAGATCAAGCCACGAGGCAGAGAGAGAAATTGGGATAATTTCCACACAAAGGCAGGGTATGATGTACATCTCTCCTTCCGGACTTACTTCAGTGTCAGCAGGACTTAACAGGAAACAGACTCAAAAGCTGTAGATTTAAGCCACACCAAGCCTCCAGTGCCCCTCATTACTGAGAGTGTTGTGTTGACAGGTGTTCTTCAGGAAAGTTGTTCAAACACTAAAGCAATAGGGTTGGTATTCTGAAAGGATGAGATCAAGTGGACTGAGGGCTTTCTGCATCCTATCAGTTGAAGACCAATATCCTTCCCCTCCCCCAACCTATTCTGCTCCAGTGAAAAAGGATCCGAGTTAACAGGCAACACTAAATGCTTTATTACTGTTAAAAGTAAAATCCATTAGATAATGCAAATGTAACAACTTTTCTGCAACAGAACACATTCTACAAGAAAATGTTACTGTAAACAGCACAAATCATAAAAAAATTACTGAAGGTTTCACAGGGTCTGTGTGGTTTCAATATCAAAATAACCTCCAATCTTTTAAAGTAAAGGATTGATGGAGAGACGGAAACAAATACTGACTCATGTGGGAAGCACAATGAACAATCCTGTGAACAGAACCCTGTAGAAATTGCAACAAAAAAAATCCTTTGACAACAAAGGAGGCACTATTTACAAACATATCGTACCATTCTGCTCAGACAGTTATAGTCCGACACTAGAAATATTTACAGGGACGCAGGTGAGTGAGAAATAAAAAAATCACACCATGCAGTACCCCTCTATCACCACTAGATATCTCTAGCAGACAATAGTGACATCTATTGGAAGCACATAGGTACTGCACCATCTAATAACCAGGGGGAATAACACTTGAGAATTGGCAGATAACACTGAAACATGATTAGACAATTTAAGATTTTCAAACTTGAATAAATCTAGATCCCTTCTTCCAACAGACTAGTTTTTGTTCAGAATACCATAGCTTGCTGCACCATATAGAAAAGGTTCAGAGACAAGAGAACTGGCAGCTCAAACATTTGCAATTTCATCACAAGATCAACAGCAGAACCCAGGAAGATTAATTCCACATTTTGGGGAGTGGGGGGGGGGGGGGGAAAGAGAGAGCAGTGCTTGCGAACTGTCACAGACAGGTGGGCGAACATAACCTCCTGAAATTTAACTGTTGAAAACTGTGCAGTAGAATTATTAAAAACAAGGCAGCTGCCATCTATACAAAATTGGCTTTTATAGAATGCATGTAAACTGCCGTGAAGTGAGGCACCCCTGCCGCAAGCCCAGTTTCTTACATGCAAGTGATTTATACTAGACTTTAAGGGACATAATTTTACACAATCTCATTTCAAAAAGTGGTTAAAACATAGAATCCACAATTAAACTTGTACAGAGTTAGGACAGCAACAATATACTGAGAGCCAGACAGCATAGAATAGGTTCCAACTTCAACTCCATTCAGTGCCTGACCTTAGTCATGTAACATGACTAAGGAGAAGCTGATCACAGCCCAGGCAACTCCCCATAGTGGGAACAGAATCCGAGAAATGCCTGCCCTGGGCTGCTTCAGAGAGGCAATAGTACATATTACGCAACTGGTCACAGGAGGGGGCAAACACAGTTCAGCGGAGAGCTGCCTGCATTAAAAATCCCAACATGCACCCAATACACCACGTGTGTGTGTGTGTGTGTGTGTGTGTGTGTGTGTCTGTCTGTCTGTCTCTCAGAGATATAGAAATGTGGATCTTCCATTCAAAATGATAGTGCTCCTTCAACATCCAATCAGCTATAAACCACAATTGTAGTGGGACATTTTTAAAAGCCACCCATTTTGAAAAGAACTTTGACTCTCACTGAATTGCACAAGGCTCCTATTATTTTCACTTCATTAAGACTAGTGTATAAAACTACAGAGAAGAAAGCAGGAAGCAGTCACAAAAAAGTTCTTTGAAATGTAATCAAAAACAGCTGGAGATTTTTTCCCCTTCTTATAGTCTGGGAACAAAATGAGAATGATGCCATCATTTAAAACCGGAAAAACAGTTTGTGGGAAAAACTAACGTACAAAGTGGAGATGATCAAATGTTTCCTGGATTTTTTTTTCCCCCACTCAGGTGTAAAGCAAAGCTAGAAAATAGTTCTAAAATACTAACGGTGGTTCTCACTCATATGAAAGGCAGTTTTATAAAGTTACTTGTTTAGTGTTGTAAGAGGCTGTATAAGGGTGAAGGCAGGCAGGAGGCAGCTGGTGTGGTTCAGACAAGTGTCCTTTTTTTAAAAAAAGTTTGTCTTTTGGCACTGAAGATATGACAATCCAGACCTCCGTCTATATCAATGGCTGTAATCCCAGTGTAAAGCTTGGGCAAAAGCCAACCGATCACATTATAAAGGTCACAAGGTGTCTGCGGCTCAATCTCTTTCCGCTAACATTCCCTGAAAAAAGTGAAAGAAATTCCAAATTATAAAGTTAGAAAAATTATTTCATTCCATTGCAACAGATGGTTTGAATCAAATGCTCCACTTTCCTTCACCTCTCCTAACTCCAAACCAGTAACTCCCTAATTTTCTCAGCCCCTCTAATTTTGCTCTTGGTCTGTACCAAACAGGCCACTAGAGGACACCAAGGGACAACAAACCACTCATTTCCTTTTGATACCAACAAGAAACACCAGGAAATGCAAGGCCTAAATTGGTACGTGCAGGCTTCAAAATACTACTGCATCCCTTTGGGTCTTCTTTTGCCATAAGGCCACTCCACAATAAGAACATTAGAAGAATTGTCATCTCCTCCAGCCATTCTCATGTGTCTCGGTAGCACTGGAAACAGTGTACAGCTCGCCCATGTTTCTCAAGGAGGCAGAGACTCGTGCCTTGCATGGTTCTGTTGATGCTAGTAGTTCAAGTCCCCAGTGGCCACTCATTGGCCAGCAATCTATTTAATAGGGGTTGGGACAAGATCACAGTCGACCCCAATATGATCCTCATTCAACACACACAAACATGCACTTTGCAGCAGGAGTAACAGGAACTCAGGGCAATTTTCCCTGTGCACCATCAAGGAGCACAGAGCTTAATCGCAGCATCCCACTGGTGTCTCAACTGATGGGGTATTGAACCTGGGACCTGCCTGGTCTGCATGACTGAGCAGCGATACACCTTCCAACAGCCAAAAGAACAGCTGCTCACTGGCTTTCTTGCCAAGTAGGTGACACAGAGTCCGAATGCAAAAAGAAGAGGTTCTTTACACTTCCCCGTATTCCAGGGTTTATTACTTTTGAAGTCAATTTTTTTGGGGGGTATAGGGTGAAGTCTAAAGTAGATTTTGGGGATACAAAGCTACCAAGTCAGGCTCATCAGACAGCAAGCACTGAAAATACAGTTCTTGTGGCACAGTCTCAGTAGAGGAAGATATAGTTGAGATACTGGATGGGCTAAAAATTGATAAAGATGTACTTGAAAGGTTGGCTGTACTTAAAGTAGATAAATCACCCAGTCTGGAGGGGATGCATCCTAGGTTGCTGAGGGAAGCAAGGGTGGAAATTGCGGAGGTACTGGCCATAATCTTCCAAACATCCGTAGATATGGGGTTGGTGCCAGAGGACTGGAGAATTGCAAATTCTTGTTCAAAAAAGGGTGTAAGGATAAACCCAGCAACTATAGGCCAGTCAGTTTAACCTCAGTGGTGGGGAAACTTTTAGAAACGATAATCTGGGATAGAATTAACAGTCACTTGGACAAGTGTGGATGCATTAGGGAAAGCAGCACGGATTTGTTAAAGGCAAATAGTGTTTAACTAACTTGATAGAATTTTTTGATGATGTAACAGAGAGTAGAAGATGAGGGTGATGCAGTTGATGTGTATATGGACTTTCAAAAAGGCGTTTGATAAAGTGCCACACAGTAGGCTTATCAAGATTGCAGCCCATGGAATAAAAAGGGTCAGTAGCAATATGGATACAAAATTGGCTAAGGGACAGGAAACAGAGCAGTGGTGAACGGTTGTTTTTTGGACTGGAGGGAGGTATACAGTGGTCCCCAGGGTCAGTGCTGGGACCACTGCTTTTCTTGATCTATATTAATGACTTGAACTTGGGCATACAGGGCAAAATTTCAAAATTTGCAGATGACACAAAACTTGGAAGGGTAGTAAACAGTGAGGAAGATAGTGATAGACTTCAAGAGGATATAGACAGGCTGGTGGATTGGGCAGACATGTGGCAGATGAAATTTAACACAGAAAAATGCAAAGTGAGACATTTCGGTAGGAAGAATGAGGAGAGGCAATATAAACTCGAGGGCACAATTCTAAATGGGGTACAGGAACAGAGATCTGGGGGTATATGTGCACAAATCGTTGAATGTGGCAGGGCAGGTTGAGAACGTGGTTAAAAAAAGCATACGGGATCCTGGGCTTTATAAATAGAGGCATAGAATACAAAAGTACGGAAATCATGAAGAACCTTTATAAAACACTGGTTCGGCCACAACTGGAGTACTGTGTCCAGTTCTGGGCATCGCGCTTTAGGAAAGATGAGAGGGTGCAGAAGAGATTTACTAGAATGATTCCAGGGATGAGGGACTTTAGTTATATGGATAGGCTGGAGAAGCCTGAAACAGAGACGGTTGCGAGGAGATTTGATAGAGGTATTCAAAATCATGAAGGGTCTAGACAGAGTAGATAGATAGAAACTGTTCCCATTGGCAGAAGGGTCAGGATCCAGAGAACATAGATTTAAGATGATTGGCAAAAGAACCAAAGGTGACATGAGGAAAAACTTTTTTACACAGCGAGTGATTAGGATCTGGAACGCACTGCCTAAGGGGGTAGTGGAGGCAGATTCAATCATGGCCTTCAAAAGGGAACCGGATAAGTACTTGGAAGGAAAAAATTTGCAGGACTACAGGGAAAGGGCAGGGGAGTGGGACTAACTGGATTGCTCTTGCATAGAGCTGGCACGGACATGATGGGCCGAATGGCCTCCTTTAGTGTTGTAACCTTTCTATGATTTAACAGCCTAGTGGCAGTGCCCACACCAACTGAGCTTCACAATCAATTTTCCAATTACTTGTATAAGTGCAGTTTTCCCCCTTCTGTTCTCTTAAACCGCTGCCCACTCCTGTACCTCTTGAGCGTTAACACCCCAGTCATTTTCCATTCAAACTGCTCTTGCTGCCACGTTGCAATTCTGAGCAAAGCAGTTTCAAGTCACAAAGTCCAGATTTAAAAGTGAATTAGCCTAGCAGTGGGCCCTCTGGTTGCCATGCCATTGACAACAAAACCTCCACTGAACTGAATCACTGAAGAACACATGTTTAATCTGACCCTCATGTTTTAATATACAGGACACATCATTCCTCTAACATGCAGTGAATAAAGCCAAATATCTACATTCAGGCCACACAAACGGGGCCATCATCCCTGGTCAAAAGAAACTGACCAGAAACCAGGCAAGGCTCAGACTCCGTCTGTTGGCCACAATGAGTAATGCAGGCTAGAACACCAAGGCACTGACACTAGCCCTCATTACACTACTTGCGTTCATATAGCATTTTTACCACTGTAACACATCCCAAGGAGAAAACGGAACAGCATGGTTAGGGGAGGTGACCAAGGAGATAGGTTTTTAAAAAAAAAGGGGGGGGGGTGGGGTTTAGCAGCACGAGTCCCAGAATGTACAGTCATGACAGCAAAGATGGAACAGCAGTGGGGCAGATGCACAGGCGAGCTGAGTCAAAATGGAGCGCACATGCTGGCAACAGTGGGCCAGTGAAGGTTACAGCTGAGGAGGGACAAGGCTGTGAACGGACACCTAGGCATGATTTTATGGAAATGCAATACCTTGTACCTGGTAGGGTCTTTCGATGAAATGCAGCCTCCACACACTGTGGGATGCCAGCATTTGTAGACACTAGTTGTTTGCCAATGTATGCTCAGTAGCATCTAACTGAATACTCAAGCTGATTCTGCTCAGTCACTATCCAGTGACCCTTGTTGAAAAGATAATGAGTGGCTGTCCATTGATGAGATGCAGGATCATGCACAAAATCAAGAAACAAACAGTCTCCACCCCCCCCCCTCCCCCAAGAGAATAACTACAGAAGCTGATGGAGGATTTGCATTATACATTAATTCCAGTCCATTTATAATAAATAGGGAGAATAATAACTACATTAATTTAAGGCAAGAGTGTGATTACCATTCTGTCCTCTGCAAAGACAAGATATAATGAATTTGGGCTGTGCAAGTACAAGGCAAAGCTCATTCACATTTGCTGCAGTGAACACTGATTCGAGAACCAGCTCAGAGAACAGACTAGAGTCTGACCAGTTCATTGCCATGCAGTCCACAGTCAGCTGCTCCCCTCCTCTGCCTTAGAAAGAACAATACCAGTTTGTGCCACCAGGCACCAGACACTTAAAACCACAGCAGAATCAGAACACAGCAACAAAACCTCAAAAACAGGTTTAAAATAAAAACTTATTAATAACAAACTTGTTTTTAAATCAAGAAACCAAGTGAAGGGCCAGGGTCCATTCTGGCCTCTGACCAATCCCTCGCCATTGACAGCCGTGCCTGCAGCTGCCTCGGCCCTAAACTCTGGAATTCTCTCCCTAAACCTCTCCTCCTTTAAGATGCTCCTTAAAACCTACCTCTTTGAGCAAGCTTTTAGTCACCTTTCTTAATATTTCATTCTTTGGCTTGGTGCCAATTTTTGCCTCATCAAATTCCTGTGAAGCGCTGTGGGACGTTTTCCTACATTAAAGGTGCTACAACAACTGCAAGTTGTTGTTCAGGATACAGTGGTTGTAACAAAAAAAGCCATTTTGTGATTCGTGTTCTAAAAGGTGTAGGAGGAAAGATAGTCAGGTTAGGCCACAGTTTGTTGGCACTTGGAAAGAATGAGTTACAGAGGGAGACAGTGAGGATATGGGTAGGAGGAACAGCACAGGGCATCTGGGACTTGCGTGTAACAAGGCGGCAACAGATATCAAACAGAATTGACGTCTAGACAATTAAGCACCAGAGCAGAACTATGACCATTAGAATTAGAGAACTTGAGGCTCACGATCAGTTCTGCACTTGCAGACTCAGTTTTTATTTAAATCTAATTGCGTTCATCCACAAACCAGCAGCAGCATAAAGTGCAGTAATTCTCACAGATTTGTTAGGTAGCTTTCGGCAATGTTCCACTGAGAGGAAATAAACGGAGTTAGCAGCTCCATTGTGGTGAGGAGTATACTGTGAAATCAAACAGTAGCTTTAAAAGCAGCAACATCTGGACCTCCACCTGGGAAGTTTATCCCCAACATTACACTGACCATCATGCACCTTCAGAGAACACATGCAACCATCATCATGGTCTATGTTCAGATACTAACTGTAGATCCCTTGGCTCCATTCGAAGAGCAGAGCCTTTGCCTACATTACAGTCACTGCACTCCAAATAATTCATTGTATGTGAAGAGCTTTGAAACACATCAATAAGATGCTGTATAAATGTGATCAGTGAGGCCCTGTATAATCACAAATCTTCAAATAGTGGGAGGACAAGTAGATAAAGTTGTTAAAAAAAAAAGCAAATGGGATCCTGGATTTTAGAAGTAGGAGCATAGAGTACAAAACCAAGAGAGGTAATGCTAAACCTGTACACTTTAGAAAAACGGCACCTGTGGAATGTGCTGTCACAGAACCAAGAATTGGGCAACACGTCCCAGATTCAGGGTGTCTGCCACATCCCATTCTGAAAAATATGTACATTTAAAAATACTCACGGCAAGTAATCTTTTACATCCTCCGCTGTGATGTCACCCGTTGTGTCCAGTGTGATGTCGGCACTGCTGTTGGGGGAGTCAAGCGGTGTCTGAGACAACGTGAGTTGGAAATCCTCCAGCACTCCTGATCACAAAACAAGCAGGTAACTTCACACCTGGTTTAGTGATTGCTTCTCAAGATTTAACAGCTTAACATGACACCACAGAATCATTTAGACTCAAGAAATCAAGACAACTGTAGGTCCTGGGGAGAGGAATGTTTTGGTTCCACTTTGATTCAATATACAAACTTAGATCAAACAAATTGGCCTGTAGGAAAATTGTCTTTTTCAGCTCCTACAATTGGGCCGAATCAGCTCATCTTCCCACCCTAATCTACCCACCTCAATGTATGTATCTCATTGCAACAAACTAGTTATATTGCCAGCTTCAATAGCTTTCCCTTGTATTCAGAACAACTCTACACTCCCCTCGTCACTGCATCTAACTGTTGCTTAAATGATTCCAGGGTTTCTCAGCTCTCAGGAGTCCATTTCAAGTGTGATCACTCTCTGCCTGAAGAATTCCCTGATCAGTCCTAAAGTTACCTTTTACTGGTACTAACCTGTACCCCCTAGTCCTGCCCTACAGTTTATAGCAGTACTCTAGATTAACCTGGTCCATATTTAGTATCTTGTACCTCTAAGATCATCTCAGACGCCACCTTTGCAATACGAAAAGCCAGCGTCTCTCCAGTCTTTCCTGATAACTCAGATCCGACACTGGCGAGCAGCCTCTTCTCTGCACTGCTTCCAGAGCTTGACTATCTAGAGGGGCCTAGATAAAATGGGCAAGAAGGACCTATTTCCCTCAACAGAAGGGTCAGAATTAAAGTAATTGCTAGAAGGATTAGAGGGGAGCTGAGGAGAATTTTTTTTCACCCAGAGGGTGGTGGGGATCTGGAACTCACTGCCTGAAACGATGGTACAGGCAGAAACCCTCAACTCATTTAAAAAGTACCTGGATGTGCACCTAAAGTGCTGTGACCTACACGGCTACAAACCAAGTGCTGGAAAGTGGGATTAAGCTGGATAGTTCCTTTTTGGCTGGCACGAACATGATGGGCCTCCTTCTGTGCCGTAACTTTCTATGATCTCTGGTTCTTCAGTGACCAGAACAGGACACAGTGCTCAAGGTAATTGGCCAGAGCCCCATACAGTGTGATCAAGACTGCCTCTGACTTGTTTTCTAGTCTACAAGTCTATTGGGCGAGAATTCCAGCAGAATTCCCTTCTAACTCCACTTTATTCATTTTTAAACTGGCAGATTTCAACTGCTCAGTGCAATGAACAATTTTGCTTAATCGCCTTCACAACCTTGAAAACTTTCACCAGGGGCTTGTCAACGTGAGATATTTGTACATTATTTCCTGGGTCCAAACTTCTCCCTCAGCTCCACTTTCAAAAGATCTCATATCCTTTCCATGTCCAACTGATTAACAGGGACTCTGTTAGAAGCAGTTTAAGAGGAGGAGGAAGAGGCAGCAGGAACTTACCATCATTGGCTCCGAACGAGTTGCATTCCTCTTTACTCTGAATTTTGTGAGTTCCATTTGCTTGATTCACCTTGGGGCCTCCCTGCAAGTTATTGCTGAATATTTAGAAAGGAAAAATCTCAGTCAGTGCAGGGAAGCAAAGTGGAGGCATAAGCAAACTAGGCCAACATTACTCAGGTTAAAGAACAAAGTAGCTTTGATCCTTATTTGGAAGGCAGCATAAACTCAACCCGAGACAGAATACTGCGCTGTAGAGGCTAGAGACAAGATCAGCAATAATCCACCCTGCAAGTTCTTGATCCCAGTCATATTGATGTGCACAGACTGAGGGGAAGTGTGAGCTTCATTAGTGTCAATTAGGCTCAATATCCATTTCCTCCACCACTGGCACACTGTGGCTGCAGTATGCATCATCCACAAGATGCAATGCAGCAACTTGGCAAGCCTATTGTGACAGCACCTCAGAGCCTCACAACCTCTACCAAGAACAGTAGCGACTCCGTGCGAACATTATCCCTCCACATCACACAACACCTCTACATGCACATATACGGCTGTTCCTTCATCACTGGGAATTCCCTATCTAACATCATTGTGGGAGCACTAACACAAGGATTGCAGCTGTTCAAGGCCCACCACCTTCTCAAGGCAACCAGGAATGGGCAATAAATGCGGCCTTGCCAGCACCGGCCAGGTGGAGTGAAAAACTCCGACAGCACCACCACCCCCCCCGACAGCGCAGCGCTCCCTCAGCGATGCACTGAAGTGTCAGCATAGATTATGTGCTCAAATCCTGGAGTGGGCCTTGAACCCACGACCTAACTCTGTGGTGAGTGCCAAATAGGGGAGCTTCACTAACCAAATGCCAGATGAAGATTTTTGGCTGTGGATTCGGTAAGCCTCCACTGCCTAGGCACATCACATCACAACTCAGAACATGAAGTCTCAAGAAAGATGATGAGGACAGCTGGTGTGAGAAATGGGAAGGTCACACAGATACTCAAAGGTTTGAGTTAAAGCATTGTTGGGACAGTGTAGGAACAGCTTTAGTCTAGATCTAACGGTGCTAAACCAGACCTGGGTGTGCTTGATCCTGATATTGGGTGTTCCTCAGCATTAATATCCTTCAGCATGACATACACAGAACTCTCCTCCATCTCCCCTCCCACCCTTCACCACCCCAAAGGTACTTTCAGTCACTGAATTGCCTGCAGAGTCTCAGTTTGATTTGTTAATATAAAACTTACTGTAGACTGGTGACTGGGCTCAAGTGATCTCTGGCATCTTCCCATTCCACCACACAATGTGGCTCAGTTATGTTCCTGGTAGACAGGGAGAATCGCTCAAACTCAGATGGGGATATCAAGTAAAAGCCTAAAACAGCAAAAGCAGCCAAAAATACATCAGTACTGCAGCAACATGATAGCAGAGTACTAACTGCATTGAAGTTCCAACTCAAGGGCTTTTAATTCCAAAGTTAATTCCCTCCACCAGGTAATGTTTCCACGGACCCTGGTCACCTCACTGTAGTCCTTTTAGTTCGGCAAAAGTCACATCTCTTTGGAGAAAACTTGCTTTCACTCAAAAGCAATTTAAGACAATCAGAAATACATTTCACACAGGACCAGACAAATCGACCTCAAATCACATCAGTCTGAACTGGTTCAAACGTGGACCACAGAGATAAGAAATCATGGTTCAGAGCAACTACAGCATCCAGTCCCCTTTAAAACATAAAATGTAAGCAGGAGAGTGGGACCTATTGGATAGCACCGGCACAAAGGGCTGAATGGCCTCCTCCTGCACTGTAAGATTTCAGGATTCTTAATCTGGCTCTTAACTGATGAGGGGGGGGGAAAGAGAGAAGAGATAGATGAGTTTTAGACTAAAAGCATTAGTATGGCATCACAGTAGAGGAGAAGAGTGCCAGACTGTTGGACAAACTCAACTGTGATTTCTTAACAGTGACCTCAGTTAGATCACTGGGGAGCAGGCCATGCATGTTTTTCTGGGAGAGGGGGGGGGGGGGGGGGGAGGGCACAAAGGAGGGGTGTGGGAAATTACCACAAACTGCTGAAAACACATTGAACATTATTTAAATCTGTGACTTACCCTGGCCTGTTCTTGTGAAGACACACGAAGCGATGCCACTGATGTCTTCTTTCCTTATGCAGTCGTATCGCACCTGTGGCCGGAGACCTGGGATTGTGAAGATGTGAATGTCTCCCAGGTTTGTTAAACACACCAGACAGTTCTCTGAATAGGCCTCGGAGGCAACACTAGGAAAATTCATCAATCCCACTTTCCGCACTCTGGACCCCTCGTGGGCAGTGAGTTTGAACTTTGTCTTGGCACTCACTTTTGGCAACGTAAACACCTGCACACAAATCAATTCTTTAATGAGAAAACAAAAAAAATCACCAATTTTTCCTCTCCTCCTGAAGGTGTCAATTCCTCACTGGGGACACATCCATCGGCAGCTTCCACTGCCACACCCAGGATGCCATTATTCACGTCCCAGGTGTAACAGCAGGTTTTTGGGAGGCTATTTGACCACAGAAGGCATCATGGCCAAACCCAATCATTCTCACCCAATCTCCACACACGACCACTTTCCAGCAAGAGGTCACAGTACAAGTGGGAACAGGAACGCAGGCTGTTCTACACTCCTATCGAGATCAAGGGAGCATTGGGAGCTTTGTAGTCGCAGGCTGCAACCTCAAGGTGCCTCAACCCAAGCTCTCATCCACCAGTCCAGGTGTAATCTCAGATTCAAAATCCAAGTTAAATGCACTCAATACCTGTTTACAGTCACACACATCCGCAGACGAACTCCTCTCCGCAAAACCTCCCAGCCACATTACAAAGCTGCTTCTAAAAGTAGCAATGCAGGTTAATAAGGCCATAAAAAGGCAAACCAAGCACTGGGGTTCATTTCTAGAGGGATGGAATTGAAAAGCAGAGAAGTTATGCTAAACTTGTATAGGACCTTGGTTAGACCACACCTGGAGTACTGTGCACAATTCTGGTCTCCCTTTTATAAAAAGGATATAGAGGCACTGGAGGAGGTGCAAAAAAGATTCACCAGGATGATACCAAAACTGAGAGGATATACTTATCAGGAAAGACTGAACAGGCTGGGGCTCTTTTCTTTGGAAAAAAACTGAGGGGTCACCTGATTGAAGTCTTTAAGGTTTGATAGGGTAGATGTAGAGAAAATGTTTCTACTTGTGGGGAGTCCAAAACTTGAGGCCATAAATATAAAATAGTTGCTAATAAATCCAATAGGGAATTCAGGAGAAACTTCTTTACCCAGAGAGTGGTTAGAATGTGGAACTCGCTACCACAAGGAGTAGCTGAGGAGAATAGCATAGATGAATTTAAGGGGAAGCTGGATAAGCACGAGGGATAAAGGAATAGCAGGATATCCTGATGGGAGGAGGCTCGTGTGGAGCATAAACGCCAGCATAGACCAGCTGGGCTGAATGACCCGTTTCTGAGCTGTAGATTCGATGTAACAAGAACGTGAGCAGACACCTGACTACCTCACCCAGTGCAGTTGCTATGCTCATTGTAAACAGATCTTCAAGAGCTAGAACAGCAAATGTGATAACACACTCCATGTTGGCTAATGTGAAGAATTTTTAAGTGACTTTTCCTCCGTTCAATTGCCCTGTATGGGGAGGAAACATATCCATGCCCCTTTCTAGTTACAGGATTTATCAGTCACTTTTCCACTGTCATTTTTGATTTGAGCGTTAATCGACTTCGGGTAATGCTTCAGTGAATTTGCTAACTCCAGGTATCTATTTATTGTGCGTACCTTTAAAGACCTTCCACTTACCCTCTTAAATGTCAATGAACAACCCCCATCCCAATCAATTTACTTAAATTGTTCCACCATCCCTTTGAGGTTAGCTCCTTTAAAGATTATGTAAACTTGGCGGCTGGTCTTTGATATTTATGAATCACAGATCACACTGAACTTATTCTGTGGTCACTGCCCCCAAGGCTTTGCCACATCTTCCATGTCCTGTACAATGCCTGGGCTGTTCATAAATACCTGGAACACTGACCCTCATGGGTTCTGACACAATGGGTCATGAAGCAGTCACATATTAATAACTTGATTTGAACACAAGGATGAGATTTTATAAACCGAGGTGTTCCTGGACCGGGAGCCAATGTAGGTCAGCGAGCACAGGGGTGATGGGTGAATTGGACTTGGCGCGAGTTAGGATACGGACAGCAGAGTTTTGGATGAGCTCAGGTTTACTGAAGGTGGAAAATGGGAGGCCGGCCAAGAGAACATTGGAATGCGTGTTATCACATTTGCTGTTCTAGCTCTTGAAGATCTGTTTACAATGAGCATAGCAACTGCACTGGGTGAGGTAGTCAGGTGTCTGCTCACGTTCTTGTTACATCGAATCTACAGCTCAGAAACGGGTCATTCAGCCCAGCTGGTCTATGCTGGCGTTTATGCTCCACACGAGCCTCCTCCCATCAGGATATCCTGCTATTCCTTTATCCCTCGTGCTTATCCAGCTTCCCCTTAAATTCATCTATGCTATTCTCCTCAGCTACTCCTTGTGGTAGCGAGTTCCACATTCTAACCATTCTGGGTAAAGAAGTTTCTCCTGAATTCCCTCGTTACCGAGTCTGGAGGTAACAACTCTGACTAAACCACTTGGTGGAACATCCCCCATCATTAGCTTGGGTTTTTTTTTTGCATCGGAGATGTAAACCCAGAGTAGTTCATTATGCACAGGATCAACTTTTATTTTTACCTCCCATTCATCCCTGACATGCAGGGCTGCATGATCTCCTTTTCTACCCATTCATTTCTGATGTACTCCATATCCCTGTGTGTTATATTCCTCACCAACCTATGGAGTTTCAGAGATTCTCATTACATCACAGCTCCCCACTGCCACAACAATTTCCAGTTCCTACATCTTATTTTTAAAGCTTTTACCATTTGTACACACACATCTTAAAATGTAGATTTGCCCCCTTGCATAGCCCCTTGTGCCTTTCGTTTTCCTGGCTGTAGTTCCTGTTTGTGCAAGTTTTTGGGTCCATATCCAACTGTTAATTACCTTCTATCCTATGATCATTCTCTCCTCCCCCCGGCCGGCCGCCCTCACCCACCCCGGCCCCGCCCGGCCGCCCTCACCCACCGGCATCGGCTTTAAATGACTCTTGATTGCTGCCTCAATGTCTCTCATGTCTTCTGTTCCTATTTGGTTTAGGTTAAGCCTGATGATGCAGTCTCTACCCTTTCCTAGGGTCGCTGGCCAGAATTGCACACACTACTCCAGACAGATTGACGTGCCTCACACTCGTTACCTTGAACTGTTCCTCCGAGATGATCAGCACAGAATGGCTGCTCTGCATCTCTGGGGCTTTAGCGAGATCTCGGGATACTTCCAGTGGCTCAGGGAGCGGGTTCCCTCGGCCATCCAAAACCGCAATCGACACCACAGGGGCGCGGTGCATGAGCTGGATTTCTTTACCTAAATTTGTGGGGTGGAGGAGAAAGGATATCAATTATTTCCATTACATAAAGTATAATGGAAAACCAGGGAGAATTACTAAGCCGCAATGTAATCTGGGTTAACGTTTAGTACAATAAAGATAATTTTTTGACTAACCTGAATCTCCATCAAGCAAACGAACAGGCCATTCGGCCCAACTGGCCTATGTTGGTGTTTATTCTCCACACAAGCCTCCTCCAACTCTAATTACCTCTTCCCATCCTGCCCCCTTATCCCTCTATTTTCTTCTCAAGCATCTGTGCGATTCACCCCACCCACTCCATGTGGCAGCAAGTTCCACATTCTCACCACTCCCTGGGTAAAAACATTTCTCCTAAATTCTTCATTTGATCTGTTAATCGCTATCTTATATTTATCCCCCTTGTTCTGGACTCAAGTGGAAACAGTTTCTGCGCATCCACCCTCTCGAACCCCTGAGGATTTTAATGATCTCGGATCCGGTCCCATTTCCAAAGAGCCTGCTCAACCATCCAATAGGATCATTCTCTCTTTGTAACACTAAGCCATACAATCAGATCAACTACACAATGTCCAGGCCCAGTGCAGTGCAGGAAATGGGACAGGCCCACCCACCGCCCCTCCCTCCCTCCCAATCGTCGGCCCACCCACCGCCCCTCCCTCCCTCCCTCCCAATTGCCCGTCCCTCCCACCACCCCTCCCTCCCTCCCACCGCCCCTCCCAATCGTTCCCTCCCCGTAGAAGATCAGCCATGATCTTATTGAATGGCGGAGCAAGCTCCAGGTCATGCGGCCTATTCCTGCTCCTATTTCTTACATTTTTAAACAGAACACATTTTGCCCTTTCTTTAAAAAATCAGTTTTGTTCCAAAATTGATTTTCAGTGCTGAAAAACAATATTTCAGCATTTCAGGTAAAATAAAGAAAAGGCAGCGATTGCGGCAGATATCGGCCCACACTGTTATTTTAGTATTACAGCAACGCACCGATATAAGAAAGCTCAGCAACCGGTCGCTATATAAACCAAAACAATTTTCACCATTACATCATTTTTCAGTTTCAGACCATTTAAGAATAAATAGCACAACAGGTATTAAAATATAAACAAGATGTGCACAGCAGAATCAGTGAATGAACTGAACTGGACTGGTTGTGCCATGGTAACTAAAACAATAATGCAGGAAGTGTCGAGTGGGAATCAGATGGATATGGTGCTTACCCAATACTGCCTCTGCCGATTTCTCTGTCCACTTCTCTCTAGACGGAACCTCCAGTGCGTAGGCATAAACTGACCCAGCGTTCGTTCCTGCCCACATTGTTGGGCCGTGGTGTGTGGCTAAAGGATAATAAAATAAAAGCATTACACGAGATAAAGAGCAGACATCTCCAATGTGATACAGCTGCCTGTGTGAGCAAATCTATTGTGGGTAAGGGCACAGGTGGATAAAGTGAACAAAGAACAAAACAGCACCAATAGGCCACAGCCAGTGCCAAAGTTCAAAGATACCACACACTGTTGCCTGTAGCGTGGCTGGGATGATACACAAACCAGTGATTCCCCCCAGCATCTGTAGCAAAATAGTTAAACACAGAAATTCAGTGATAAAGACTGTTTTTTTTTAAAGAAGTTGATTAATTTAATCACTGCATTCCTTGTCTTTTTTATATAAAAGTCAGGTCTGGGTTTTTTTTTTGGCATTTCCTCTGCTTTCCACCCACAGCAGACTGAGGTTGTTCTGATTCCCCAAGTCTGCGTGCACTGTGCCCCAGGCTAAGGCAGCAAACAAGTGGCCAATTCTAGGCCATTAGTATCAGTAACCCTCGCCCACTCTGGAATGGGAGGTGAGGGTCACAGCTCCCTATAACGATACAACTGAGCCACAACCCTGCAACCCAGCACCAATGCGATCACATTCCTCAGTGGTGGAGGAAACACAGGGCAAATTAACTATTGGACTAAATAGAAGGCAGTTTTTGACTGCAAAACTGGTGCTTTGGGCAGTTCCACTTGTCCCTACAAGATGGGATTAGCCCCAAATTACACATCCAGAAAACAGCACTCACCATCTCGCAAAAAGGTGTCAGCAAAGTAAAGGCAACGGACGACACCCGAGAGAGAGTCATCGGCAGACCGTGGCTCTATTCGTCTCTGTACTGGAGTCACCTCAGCCTCACGTGGACCGTCCTGCTCAGCAAGCTGGGCGTTTGCTTCTTGGACCTGTTGTGATAGAGTGGATTTTTAAATCAAACCCATCAAATCCCACACAATTATCCACCAACAGTGACTTGTATTTCTGTGACCCAACACAATCAGTTCATGTTAGTCAGTGTATATCCAAATCAAGGGGAGGGCTGAGCAGCACCTGGCTGAGGAACTTTGGTCCAATGATTGTCTTAACTCGCAGTAAACTCTCACATTTATAACCATCCAGATGTAAAAGTCATATTCTGTTTATGTCCAGAATCAGACTGAAGCTTGTATTACACCACAAACTGCTTAGAAACCCGACTGAACTCAGGAGGCAAGGGCCTTTGGCAACCAAAGGTATTAAGGGATATGGGCCAAAGGCAGGTATATGGAGTTAGATCACAGATCAGCCATGATCTTATCAAATGGCGGAGCAGGCACGAGGGGCTGAATGGCCTACTCCTGTTCCTATGTTCATATCTTGTGCCATGACTGACTAAATTACAGCGCATAAGTCACACTTTTGAGAAATACAAACCCATAGAGCGCAGGATCAGCGATAAAAGGAGCGAGAGAGGAGAGAGAGCGCGGAGTGCGGGATTATCAATAAAAGGAGGAGTGAGGGGGAGAGGATGGAGCACGGGATCAGCGATAAAAGGAGGAGTGAGAGCGCGAGCGGAGCATGGGATCAGCGATAAAATGAGAAGCGAGAGAGCAGAGTGCGGGATCATCGATAAAAGGAGCGAGAGCGGAGAGCGCGCGGGATCATCGATAAAAGGAGCGAGAGCGGAGAGAGCGCAGAGCGTGGGATCAGCGATAAAAGGAGCGAGAGCGGAGAGCGCGCAGAGCGTGGGATCAGCGATAAAAGGAGCGAGAGGCGGTGGAGCGCGGGATCAGCGATAAAAGGAGCGAGACGCGGTGGAGCGCGGGATCAGCGATAAAAGGAGCGAGACACGGTGGAGCGCGGGATCAGCGATAAAAGGAGCGAGACACGGTGGAGCGCGGGATCAGCGATAAAAGGAGCGAGAGACGGTGGAGCGCGGGATCAGCGATAAAAGGAGCGAGAGACGGTGGAGCGCGGGATCAGCGATAAAAGGAGCGAAACACGGTGGAGCGCGGGATCAGCGATAAAAGGAGCGAGACACGGTGGAGCGCGGGATCAGCGATAAAAGGAGCGAGAGATGGTGGAGCGCGGGATCAGCGATAAAAGGAGCGAAACACGGTGGAGCGCGGGATCAGCGATAAAAGGAGCGAGAGATGGTGGAGCGCGGGATCAGCGATAACAAATTCGGGGTTTCAAGGAGTGAGGTAAGAAAATCAAGGGTGACGTCAGCACAAGGGAAGGAGCTGATTGGCTGCTAGTTGGTGAGGTTTTCTCTTACCGGTGTGAGTCTTTGTTATTTAAGTCTTTAGTTTATTTTTGTTAAGTTTAGATAACCTAATAAACCGAGGCAGGGCAGCGCAGCTCACACCCATGGAATGCACATTAGTGCCAGGTGGGAACTCCAGGACACTTCCCATGTCCTGGACAACCACAGGTGCAGGAAGTGTCGTCAGCTGGAGGAGCTCGAACTCCGGGTTTTGGAGCTCGAGCAGCAGCTGGCGTCACACAGTGCAATCGCGAGCCTGAGAGCTACGTGGATAGCAAGATTCAGGAGGTGGTCACCACGCAGCTTAAGAAAGTGCAGGCAGAGAGGGACTGGGTGACAGCCAGACAGACAAGGAGGACCAGGCAGGTAGTGCAGGAGACCCCTGACAGCATCTCACTCTCCAACTAATATTCAGCTCTGAATACTGGTGAGGGAAAGCATTCCACTGCAGAGAGCAGCCAGAGCCAAGACCATAGCACCATGGGTGACCCAGCCGTACCGGGGGGCGCGGTGGGGAAAAGTCAGAAGAGCAATAGTCATAGGGGATGTCATAGTTGGAGGAGCAGACAGGCATTTCTGTGGCCACAGACGTGATTCCAGGATGGTACGTTGCCTCCCTGGTGCCAGGGTCAAGGAGGTCACTGAACGGCTGCAGAACATTCTGTGGAGGGGGGGGGGGGGGGGGGAGAAGGGGGGTGGTGAACAGCCAGAGGCCGTGGTCCATGTCGGTACCAACGACATAGGTAGAAAGAGGGATGAGGTCCTGCAGGCAGAGTTTAAGGATTTAGGAAAGAGATTAACAAGCAGGACCTCAAGGGTAGTAATCTCCGGATTACTCCCGGTGCCACATGCTAGTGATTATAGAAATAAGAGAATAAAGCAGATGAATGTGTGGCTGGAGAGATGGTGCAGGAGGGAGGGCTTCAGATTCCTAGGGCATTGGGACTGGTTCTGGGAGAGGTGGGTCCTGTACAAGCCAGATGGGTCGCACCTCAACAGAGCCAGGACCAATATCCTTGTAGGGAGGTTTGCTAGTGCAGTTGGGGAGGGTTTAAACAAACTTGGCAAGTGGATGGGAACCTGGGAGGAGATTCAGAAGGGAGAGTAACAAAGCTGGAAGTGGAAGGCAGAAAAGTATAAATGAAATTGGAAGGCAGTGGAAACAAAGGCGAGCAGCAAATAAGGTCAAAATAGGAAAAAATGTTAAAAAGGCAAAATTAAAGCCATTTTATCTGAATGCACGCAGCGTTTGCAACAAGGTAGATGAATTGACGGCACAAATAGAAGTAAATGGGTGTGATCTAATTGCCGTTATGGAGACGGGGCTGCAGGGTGACCAAGGCTGGGAACTGAATATTCAACGATATTCGACATTTAGGAAGGACAGGCAAAAAGGAAAAGGAGGTAGGGGTAACGCTGTTAATAAAGGATGAGATCAGTACAATAGTAAGAAAGGATCTTGGCTCAGAAGATGTAGAATCAATTTGGATGGAGCTAAGAAACAGCAAGGGGCAGAAAACATTGGTGGGAGTTGTTTATTGGCCACCGAACAGTAGTGGTAATGTAGGGCACAGTATAAAGCAGGAAATTAGAAGTGCATATAACAAGGGTACTACAGTAATCATGGGGGCCCTTAATCCACATATAGATTGGGCAAACCAAATTAGCACTAATACGGTGGAGGGCGAATTCCTGGAATGTATATGAGATGGTTTTCTAGATCAGTATGTTGAGGAACCAACTAGGGAACAGGCTATTTTAGATCTAGTATTGTGCAATGAGAAAAGGTTAATTAATAATCTTGTTCGAAAGGAGCCCTTAGGGATGAGTGACCATAATATGATAGAATTCTTCATTAAGTTTGAAAGTGATGTCGTTCAATCCGAAACTAGGGTCTTAAATCCAAACAAAAGGAAACTATGAAGGTATGAGGCACAAGTTGGCTGTGGTTGATTGGAAAACTACATTAAAAGGTATGACTAGACAGGCAATGGCTAGCATTTAAAGAATTAATACATAATTTGCAACAAATATATATTCCTTTAAGGCACAAAAACCCAACAGGAAAAGTGGTCCAACCGTGGCTAACAAGAGAAATTAAAGATAGTATTAAATCAAAGAAAGAGCTGTAAGCCTGAGGATTGGGAGCATTTTAGAATTCGGCAAAGGAGGACCAAGAAATTGATAAAGAAAGGGAAAATAGAATATGAGAGTAAACTAGCGAGAAACATAAAAACGGACTGTAAAAACGCTTCTATAGGTATATAAAAAGGAAAAGAGTGGCGAAGGCAAATGTGGGTCCCTTACAGACAGAGACAGGAGAATTTATAATGGGGAATAAGGAAATGGCAGAGAAATTAAACAAATACTTTGTCTGTCTTCATGGAAGACGACACAAAAAAACCTCCCAGAAATACTAGAGAATCAAGGGTCTGGCAAGAATGAGGACCTGAAAGAATTAGTAAAAAAAAAAATAGTACTAGAGAAATTAATGGGACTGAAAGTTGATAAATCCCAGGGACCTGATGATCCACATCCCAGGTTTTTAAAGAGGTGGCTATAGAGATACTGGATGCATTGGTTGTCATCTTCCAAAATTCTATAGATTCTGGAACGGTTCCTGCAGATTGGAGGGTAGCAAACGTAACCCCACTATTTAAGAGAGGGAGAGAGAAAACAGGGAACGACAGACCTGTTAGCCTGACATCAGTAGTAGGGAAAATGCTAGAATTTATTATAAAGGATGTAATAACAGGACACTTAGAAAATAATAATAGGATTTGGCAGAGTCAACATGGATTTATGAAAGGGAAATTCTGTTTGACAAACCTATTGGAGTTCTTTGAGGATGTAACTGGTAGAATAGATAAGGGGGAACCAGTGGATGTGGTGTATTTGGATTTTCAGAAGGCTTTCGATAAGGTCCCACACAGGAGGTTGGTGAACAAAGTTAGAGCACATGAAATTGGGGGTAATATGCTGGCATGGATTGAGAATTGGTTAACAGACAGAAAACAGAGTAGGAATAAACGGATCTTTTTCAGGTTGGCAGACTGTGACTAGTGGGGTACCACAGGGATCGGTGCTTGGGCCCCAGCTATTCACAATCTATATCAATGATTTGGATGAGGGGACGAAATATAATATTTCCAAGTTTGCTGATGACACAAAACTAGGTGAGAATGTGAGTTGTGAGGAGGATGCAAAGAGGCTTTAAGGGGATATAGACAGGCTAAGTGAGTGGGCAAGAACATGGCCGATGGAATATAATGTGGAAAAATGAGAAGTTATTCACTTCGGTAGGAAAAACAGAAATGCAGAGTATTTTTTAAATGGTGAGAGATTGGGAAATGTCGATGTTCAAAGGGACCTGGGTGTCCTTGTACGTGAGTCACTGAAAGCTAACATGCAGGTGCAGCAAGCAATTAGGAAGGCAAATGGTATGCTGGCCTTTATTACAAGAGGATTTGAGTACAGGAGTAAAAATGTCTTACTGAAATTATATACGGCCTTGGTGAGACCGCACCTGAAGTATTGTGTACAATTTTGGTCTCCTTACCTAAGAAAGGATATACTTGCCATAGCGGGAGTGCAATGAAGGTTCACCAGTCTGATTCCTGGGATGGAGGGATTGTCATGTGAGGAGAGATTGAGTAGACTAGGCCTGTATTCACTGGAGTTTAGAAGAATGAGAGCTGATCTCATTGAAACATATAAAATTCTTACAGGGTTCGACAGGGTAGATGCAGGGAGGATATTTCCCCTGGCTGGGGAGTCTAGAACCAGGTGTCACAGTCTCAGAATAAGGGGTAGGCCATTTAGGACTGAGATGAGGAGAAATTTCTTCACTCAGAGGAGGTGAATCTTTGGAATTCTCTACCCCTGAAGGCTCAGTCATTGAGTACATTGAAAACAGAGATTGATAGATTTCTAGATATTAATGGCATCAAGGGATATGGGGACAGTGCAGGGAAATGGCAATGAGGTAGAAGATCTTGTTGAACGGCAGAGCAGACTCGAGAGGCCGGATGGCCTACTCCTACTCCTATTTTCTATGGTCATATGATCACTGGCATCACTTTCACACTTGCGAGCACATTCTTGCTGCCCGTCATAAAAGCACTGGGTGTGAACACTCAACCAGGACGAAAAATCCGTGTTTAAGGGATCTCACATTTCTTCACACTTTAAGCTGGTTCATTTCAACCCTCCCCCTCCTAAAAACACGGCTGGTCACAGGCAATGGGAAAGAGACACAAACATTTCCCTGTTCTCTCCAGGAGAATATACAGCCTGAAAGTGGGAGTAAAATTTCTCAAAGTTTAAATATTTAGGTGCACTTTCAATCAGAGTGGTGGACTGAACAGAGGATTGAATTTCCACACTCCTTGAGCAGTACCTTACTGGCAGGGCTACTGGGAGCCATCCTCTTCTTTCCGGATACTCTGCTCTTTCGTATCCTCCTGAATGATTGACGCAACGACTTCTTCAGTGATTTCACCCGGGAAAGAGGGCCCTCCATTGCCAGAGAATCATTTGGATGCAGTGTGCACCTGGAGAGGCGACAAACAAACATCAAACCACTGTGTTCCTGACCAGCAGCACTGAAAAATGGACAAATCCAGGTGAAGCATTGGTAAAAAGTAAGACAGAAAGCAGGAAGGAATAGCCTCAAACTAAGAGGCAGGAGGACGAACAGAGTTTGTGTTTAACTTTCATTCGGGGTGGGGGGGTGGGGGGGTGTTGAACAAATGAAATGGACCAGCAAGGGAGGGAGTGAAGACCGATTAGATCAGCAAATTCAAGAGAGAGGTGGGTAAGTGCCCGCAGAATGTGTGTTAGTGAAATATTACGGGATATATTTCCCCGACGATGGAATGCGATGGTCCTTTCTGGTTATGGATGCGCCCACATAATGTTACTTTATAAAAAACTTAAGCTTAAGTTGGCATCTGCCACCAACCTAAAGGTACCCGGGGGATGGTACCCAGGGGCCCAGTCACCATCTTCAGGGAAGAGGGTAGAGAGAATAGCAGCATAACAGGGAAGGAGGAGGAGAAAAAACTGCTCGAACTATAATAAATGATTCCTCTGGTAACAGCTTTCAAAAGGAACCCAAACAGGATTGGGGGAAAAGCCCAGAGATAAAATTAAGTTGCTGAAATAGGTCATCGTTTCCCTCAGATACAAAACTCAGATCAGTTCATTTTGGAGGAAGACAGAGTTGGGATAACATCTAGCAAAAGAGTCAAGTTATGGAGGTGACTAACTAGTACCACCAGACAGCAAGTAGCTTCATGTCCTCATTCCCAGTTTCAAACAGCTTGGGGCAGGGGTGGGAGGAGAATTGAAAGGATACCATTTACACGAAGATCTCCAGCACACACCTGGCTAATACTGGCTGCTGTCTGTAGTAATCGAAGACCCCAAAACCATGACTGGTACCGAATGCCACAAGCTGCCACTCAGTGTGCAGAGTCACTGCCGTGACAGCTGCTGGTGGAATACACTGGACCAGAAAGCTCGGCTGGTAACCAGATACAAAGCTGACTAGACCACCTTTTGGGGTCAACCGGTCATGGCCTTTCCACGTGAAACCCTCCCGATCCTGAAGGAGGTCAATCGAAGAGACATTGATCTTCCGTTCAGACCTTTCATCATTAAATTCCAGGACAAGAACCTGCGGGAATTCAAAAACCAATCAACTTTGCAAAATTACTTCTTATATTAAAAAAAGGAACAATTTTGTTCATAGTGAGGGATGTTAGTGCTGGGAAACCAACATTTTCCATGTCAGATAGCCAATGGCAGCATCAAGCACTCTTGCTGCAGGTACACAATGGTTTAGACCCAGAGAGAAGCTGCTCCTATTTTGGACTAACAACGTTCCTCAGTGGTAATCTCCGTGGTGCCCAATAACTGCATCAAATCCAATACCCCCACAATAGCCACCCTTGTGACCTTTGAGTATGATTATTAAGAGTCAGTTAAGGGCAGTTTTATTCTGTGGTCCCAAGGTCAGAACACACTGGATTGAGTCGGCCAGAGGCTCATTTCAGACAGTCTTGCAGCCAGAGAAGAATCTTTCAACCCATAGGTCTGGGCTGGTTTTGAACTTGTGCAAGAAATGAAAATTGCAACCACATAGTCCCCTCAGTAATTATATTTTAAATAATTTCTCTCCTCCCCGGAGTACGATTCACGCTCAGGTTAAGACAACAGACAGGCCTCTATTTGAAAGTTGTATTCCACTCCATTCTACACACACACAGTCCACACCCCATTACACACACACACAGTCAATGTCAGTCCCAACTTTGTAACTTTTAAAGCAGAGAAACAGTTGAATATATGTTGGTACCTGTCCTGCTGTTCCAGCAACCACCAGCCGACTGCTGTATTTACACAGGGAAATCTTCTGGATCCCCAGCCTGGGATCATCACTATAGGGATCAAAGCAGCCAACCTATAATAAGAGGACATCACTGGAAATATTTAACATCTACAGACACTGGTTTGGGTGGGGGGGCGGGCGGGCGGGGGGGTGGGCGGGCGGGGGTGGGGGGAGAAAGAGGAGGTGAAGGGAAGAGAAAGGAATGCAGTACTAGTTCTCCACCACCATTCTCTGCATAGACACCACGTCCAAGCTACTCAAACATCCATCCTTGCATCGACAGATTATGCGCATGCTCGATTACCCCTTTGAACCCTCCACTGTGTAAACCACAAACGTATAATAAAAGCAGAGGTTTTAGCATCTTAATTTTACAAACATCAAGTGTCAGAATTTCTGAATGGTGTTCGATCCGTATACTGGAGGTGAGGTGGGGGGGGGGGGTCAGGGTTTTGCAGATTTTGGTATTGCTACAGAAATGAAGTGCCATTTGCTGAATTGCCCAAGACAGTAACCTGCACCATAGAACTGTGCTTCACCAAAACTGCCAGTGCCTCAACTGGTTTTCTGGTAAACTGGTAAAATCAGACTTCAAGATTCAAAAGATAACTGAATCAAGGGATTAGCCACTTCCCAAGAACCTGCAGTTAAGCATCTTGCAAATCCAAATTTAACAAGCTTCCCTGACGCTGAGTAGGAACTGTTAAGAATGCTTTGGAAAGGCAGTTAAACTGCATTGAGAATCTGCGCAGAAATTAAGTAGTTTCACTGTCTCCATGTCTCACAGTGGGGCCAGATAGGAGCGGATCAATAATCTCAAAGGACCCACAGGATCGAGGAACATTGCACCAGCACAGAATGGGCTTTTTCCAGCTTGTCAGGCGACTTGGCAGAGAGCAATTCCCTGGAGCAATGAATTGTATCGCATTTGTTGCACTGCTTAGCTAACATTCCCACCTACTCCACGTAACTCTGCGAAAACCACAGCGCCTTTTATCAGTTGGCATTGCCAGTTTTAGATGTAGCAACTTCTAGATTGTTCCAGCACAGACAGACCAGTTGGTCCATCAAATCAACATTGATGTTTTCCCTCATGAGCCACCCAGTCTAATCCCGCTCTCCTGCTCACTCCCCGTACATTTAATATTCCACCCAGTCCAATCCTACTCTCCCCCGATCCCTTTAATATCCCACCTCTCCTGCTCACTCCCCATACCCTTTAATATCTCACCCAGTCTAATCCCACTCTCCTGCTCCCTTCCGTTAGTTTCCTGTCCACCCTCCTTTCATGATGATGAATCTCCAGTCAGAGTGGCCAGGCCCAGGAATATCTCAGGCCACTGTACTGGCTGCTAGGAGATGTACCAACATGTGCAAATGGGAGGTTACTACCCATCCCATCGCTAGTCTCCTCCCAGTACATTCCTTCTACACTGTGGATGCGATTGGAAATATTGCACAGGAAGAGAATGCAATCTGCCTCCTACCAACCTCCACTGCACATTATTGCAGTGGGAAATGTTACAAACAGCAATCAATAACAATCAATTTTTGTCGTAAAAACCCATCTGGTTCACTCATGTCCTTTAGGGAAGGAAACCTGCCGTCCTTACCCGGTCCGGCCTATAT
Source organism: Heptranchias perlo (assembly GCF_035084215.1). Classification (NCBI taxonomy): domain Eukaryota; kingdom Metazoa; phylum Chordata; class Chondrichthyes; order Hexanchiformes; family Hexanchidae; genus Heptranchias; species Heptranchias perlo. The sequence goes on from NC_090346.1 coordinate 18,569,071, forward strand.
GTGACTCCAGACCCACAGCAATGTGGTTGATTCTTAATTGCCCTCTGAAATGGCCTAGCAAGCCACTCAGTCATACAATCTCGCTACGGAAAGTCACGATAAGAATAAAACCGGACGGACCACCCGGCATTGGACCACGAGGCAACGGACATGACAAAGGCAAAACTAACCCAGTCAACCCTGCAAAGTCCTCCTCACTAACATCTGGGGACTTGTGCCAAAATTGGGAGAGCTGTCCCACAGATTAGTCAAGCAACAACCTGACATAGCTATACTCACAGAATCAACCCTTTCAGCCAACGTCCCAGACTCTTCCATCAACATCCCTGGGTATGTCCTGTCCCACTGGCAGGACAGACCCACCAGAGGTGGCGGTACAGTGATATACAGTCAGGAGGGAGTGGCCCTGGGAGTCCTCAACATTGACTCCGGACCCCATGAAATCTCATGGCATCAGGTCAAATATGGGCAAGGAAACCTCCTGATTACCACCTACCGCCCTCCCTCAGCTGATGAATCAGTCCTCCTCCATGTTGAACACCACTTGGAGGAAGCACTGAAGGTAGCAAGGGCACAGAATGTACTCTGGGTGGGGGACTTCAATGTCCATCACCAAGAGTGGCTTGGTGGCACCACTACTGACCGAGCTGGCTGAGTCCTGAAGGACATAGTTGCCAGACTGGGCCTGCGGCAGGTGGTGAGTGAATCAATAGGAGAGAAAAACCTACTTACCTCGTCCTCACCAATCTACCTGTCGCAGATGCATCTGTCCATGACAGTATTGGTAGGAGTGACCACCGCACAGTCCTTGTGAAGACGGGACTTTGTCTCCACACCGAGGACACCATCCAACATGTTGTATGGCACTACCACTGTGCTAAATAGGATAGATTGAGAACAGATCTAGCAGCTCAAAACTGGGCATCCATGAGGTGCCGTGGGCCATCAGCAGCAGCAGAATTGTATTCCAGCACAATCTGTAACCTCATGGCCCGGCATATTCCTCACTCTACCATTACCAACAAGCCAAGGGATCAACCCTGGTTCAATGAGGAGTGTAGAAGAGCATGCCAGAAGAAGCAGCAGACGTACCTAAAAATGAGGTGCCAACTTGGTGAAGCTACAACTCAGGATTACATGCATGCTAAACAGCGGAAGCAACATGCTATAGACAGAGCTAAGTGATTCCACAACCAACGGATCAGATCTCAGCTCTGCAGTCCTGCCACATCCAGTTGTGAATGGTGGTGGACAATTAAACAACTAGCGGAAGGAGGAGGCTCTGTAAACATCCCCATCCTCAATGATAGCAGAGTCCAGCACGTGAGTGCAAAAGACAAGGATGAGGCGTTTGCAACCATCTTTAGTCAGAAGTGCCGAGTGGATGATCCATCTCGGCCTCCTCCCGATATCCCCACCATCACAGAAGCCAGTCTTCAGCCATTCTATTCACTCCACATGGTATCAAGAAACGGCTGAGTGCACTGGATACAGCAAAGGCTTTGGGCCTCGACAACATCTCGGCTGTAGTGCTGAAAGACTTGTGCTCCAGAACTAGCCACAACTCTAGTCAAACTGTTCCAGTACAGCTACAGCACTGGCATCTACCCGACAATGTGGAAAATTGCCCAGGGATGTCCTGTCCACAAAAAGCAGGACAAATCCAATCCGGTCAATTACCGCCCCATCAGTCTACTCTCAATCATCAGCAAAGTGATGGAAGACGTCTTTAACAGTGCTATCAAGCGGTAATTACTCACCAATAACCTGCTCACCGATGCTCAGTTTGGGTTCCGCCAGGACCACTCGGCTCCAGACCTCATTACAGCCTTGGTCCAAACATGGACAAAAGAGCTGAATTCCAGAGGTGAGGAGAGAGTGACTGCCCTTGACATCAAGGCAGCATTTGATAGAGTGTGGCACCAAGGAGCCCTGGTAAAACTGAAGTCAATGGGAATCAAGGGGAAAACTCTCCAGTGGCCAGAGTCATACCTCGCACAAAGGAAGATGGTAGTGGTTGTTGGAGGCCAATCATCTCAGCCCCAGGACATTGCTGCAGGAGTTCCTCGGGGCAGTGTCCTAGGCCCAACCATCTTCAGCCGCTTCATCAATGACCTTCCCTCCATCATAAGGTCAGAAATGGGGATGTTCGATGATGACTGCAGAGTTCAGTTCCATTCGCAACCCCTCAGATAATGATGCAGTCCGTGCCTGCGTGCAGCAAGACCTAGACAACATCCAGGCTTGGGCTGATAAGTGGCAAGTAACATTTGCGCCAGATAAGTGCCAGGCACTGACCATCTCCAACAAGAGAGAGTCTAACCACCTCCCCTTGACATTCAACGGCATTACCATCGGCGAATCCCCCACCATCAACATCCTAGGGTCACCATTGACCAGAAACTTAACTGGACCAGCCACATAAGTACTATGGCTACAAGAGCAGGTCAGAGGCTGGGTATTCTTCAGCGTGTGACTCACCTCCTGACTCCCCAAAGCCTTTCCACCATCTACAAGGCACAAGTCAGGAGTGTGATGGAATACTCTCCACTTGCCTGGATGAGTGCAGCTCCAACAACACTCAAGAAGCTCGACACCATCCAGAACAAAGCAGCACGCTTGATTGGCACCCCATCCACCACTGGCGCACTGTGGCTGACTGTGTACCATCCAGAAGATGCACTGCAGCAACTCACCAAGGCTTCTTCAACAGCACCTCCCAAACCCGCGACCTCTACTACTTAGAAGGATACGGGCGGCAGGCACATGTGAACAACACCACCTGCACGTTCCCCTCCAAGGTCACATACCATCCCGACTTGGAAATATATCGCTGTTCCTTCATCGTCGCTGGGTCAAAATCCTGGAACTCCCTTCCTAACAGCATTGTAGGAGAACCTTCACCACACAGATTGCAGTGGTTAAAGGCAGCGGCTCACCACGATCTTCTCAAGGGCAATTAGGGATGGGCAATAAATGCTGGTCTTGCCAGCGATGCCCACATCCCAAGAACAAATAAAAAAAACCCTTGAAGTCCCACTGCGCCTGCACTCCACAAAACGACCCGTTGCTGAACCAGATAATGTTACCTTGCGGAACGGAGGCCACTCCTCCTCCCCAGACTGTGTAAAACTCTCGTTATGGTCTGCGTCCGTCTGGAAAATATTTGCCGTGGTCAGTTTATAAAGAGGTTTCAGCGACACACCAGATGCATCCCAGAACGTCACTGTTCCATCCTCATGCCTAAGAGCAAATGGGGCAATGAGTAAACACAGTCCTCGTGCGATGGTCATACTGACTGTTCATCCAAGATAAAGATCAAATGAACCAGCAGAAATTGGCAATTTATTTTCTATCTTCTCTTTCCCTCCCCCCACCCCACTAAAATTCCTTCCTTATTTTTCCCAGTACCAGGTTAAACCAGTGCAGTGATGCACAAGATTCCCTGAGCCTCATTTATAAACAAAAGCCTGGCACTTCCCCAAACAGCACAGCAGCTCACAGCCAGGTCAACGGCACTTACCCCAGAGGCACAGGAGCAAGTCACTTGACAAACCTGTTTAATAACTTCCCCCCCCATTGGTCATGCTGCATCACTGAGGTGCACAGTGACTGGTGGGAAAGGCACCATTGTCAGCTGGCCTGGAGGGAACACTTTTCAAATCTTTATATCGTTTACAGCCATAATCTGGCATTGAAGGGCTTTTAAATAACTAACATAGCAAATCATGACAGGACTTAACATCGGGGAGCATTTTTCTTTCCAATGCTTTTAATGGAGACATCAGTTGACCGTTATTCACTGCAGGTTAGGGTTATGATTGGCTTTCGCACCCCTCGGCTGGGCTGAGCAACAAACTAGGCAGTGTTATTGCTCGTCACATAATATCCAATAAGAATTAATGTGCTCATACAAGAATGGCCACTGGGGCAATGTCAGCACCTTCAAAGCTCCAGGGGAGATGGAGAGGAGAGAGAAAATTACAAAAAGGGAAACAGGCCAGGAACAAACAAAGCAGACCTGAAAGACCAACGACAACACCAGTTTGCTTCATTTAAGGATTTGAATAGCAATTCCCAAAGACAAATATAAAATTAAACAAACAGGCATGAAAAATCTCTTACCCCGTTAACAGAAGTCCCTTATGGACTGGTTCTGGAGCCAGATTCTTCCCGCCATTAATTGGCCACTCCTAAATAATATAGAATGGCATTAAAAACACGTAAAATAAAAGTGGAAACAATCTCATCCAATAAATCAATTACAACTAGTTGCAACGTGCAGGTTTAAAAAAAAGGGACACTGAATATATTCCTCCAAACAAAAATACAGAACATGCTGTAATTCCATAGCATAGGAATGGAATTCTATATTCAACCATAAACCAGTGAGACCTCCCAGTCTTTCTGTATTCCTAGCAAACCTGGGGGAAGTCCGTCCAGTTATTTCCAGCTGCCATTTGCGAAACCAGCTAACACTTTTTAAAGAAAAAATATACTGGTTTGTAGTAGTTAGTCTGGGCATTGAGTGCTCAAATTATCTTTGGACATGTGAGGCTATTACAGTAACGAGATCAGCAGGACAATGAAGAGTTCTTGCATGGCCAAATGAACTTGCAGATCAGTTACTCACCACCGTTGAATGCTGGGGGTTCTGTTGCTTCCCTGCACAGATGAGCTTCTCCCAGAGCTTGACTGGGACGTTGGAAATGTGATAGGAACAAGTGATGGCAGAGGAATGAAGTGGTGAGAGGTACGGCGGAGTAATTGTAGGCCAGCCTGCAGTCTGTAGGTCCACTGCCACCAGCTCTTCCTCCACCAGCACCAGGAGTGCTCTGGGATTATCCAACTCTGCTTAAGGCAAACAAAACAAGTGCTTCAAAACCGCCATCTGCATTCGCACGGAATATACAAAGAAAAGATGATATGTCACCAACAGTTTACAAGTTGTGTTCTGTCCAACTGTGCTTCTAAATATGAAGTTATAATTAATAAATGAAATTTGTTGGCCAGGGGCTGCAGAAACTACTGAGTTTATTCCAAACTGCTGACACACAGGCAAAAGCAACTTTTGAACTGAAGTAACCTGAGTTCAGTTGCTGGCCTGAGCTGGCTGGAACCAGTTTGAATTAACTAAGTTTTGTGAAAGACAAAGGAGATGTGATAAGACAAGTCCTTATTTAGAAAAGGAGTAATGAGGTAATGCTACCTAAGTCCTTGGGACAGAGCCAAAGAAGAGAAGACACAGACTAGGCGAGCAAGCCTAAACCAACGGGAGAGAGAGACAGCACAGCTTGAAGAGATAAGATTCGGAATAAGAATGAAGAATCTGGGGCGTGGAGCCAGAGCGAAGACTCCGGAGACCAACCATCGCGGAAGCGGAAGACCCTACGCAGGGACATAGAGACAACGTCGAGAGAGAGAACGGAATGCCTGGCCAGCGTCAGCTCTCCTTTCCGGGTAATATAATATCCTTTATATTCTGTGACCACTCAGGGAGTGTCAGAGAAACCTAGTGGGTGTGCGTTTAGATCCTAGTTTGGGTATAAAACTGTATAACCTGGTACAAACTGCATGTCTATATCTAACCAGATGTATAAGCTATATGTATATGATCTAACGGTGTGAATAAAGCAAATTGAGAGTTGAGAGAGAATTGACTCTTCTCTTTGTACTAAGCCAATAACCGTAACCGGTGACCTCCAGTCAACAAATTCCAACTTCAAGTCACCAAACTTTCAGCTTTGGCCGATAACAGATCCTTTACTAAATACTCTGACATAAGACGCTATAAATGACCGTAATCTAGAATGCCTGTGGGAAAAATATCCCTCTAATTTATATTAAAAATGCACAATGCAATATCTTTCCTTCCAATTGAGGATACTGGGTTTTCCAGGCCAGTTACTGAAACACAACATTCCTGTGTTTAGCCTAGATTTCCAGTATTCTCCTTGTTCCCATTGAATTCCTCATGACATCCTGGGGAGGACTCTCCGCACCATGGGGGAAATCTGGTTTCCATTCACCCTCACGCAGCCTCTTCACAGCAGCATGTGGGACCCCACGGCCCAGGAGCAGGCAAACAATCCATTCCACACCAAGGTACCAACTCCTTTAAAGTGGAGCACAATCCATCACCGGCTCCTCCTCAGCTCTCCCCCCACCCAAAGAATAGGATATTGGGCACCAAATTACACCCAAGTAAGAGAGATCATTACCTTGCTCGGGGTCTATATTATGCACTGTAAAGAAGTCTATGACACGAGAGGTGAAGTCCAGGGTGACCTGGGCCTTGCCCTGCATTATGGTGATGCAATGCCTATCCCCATAGCTGGCTCTTGGCATTCCACCACTGAAGATTACAAAAGGACTCCTAGAGAGAAGCAAATAAAAAAATTAAACAAAAAGATGGCATAGGGCATCTCCCAAACTCATGCACCCATCCCAATAACAATTTATATAGCGCCTTTAACGTAGTAAAAATTCCCAAGGTGCGTCACAGGAGTGTTACCAAACACAATTTGGCACTGAGCCACATGAGATATTAGGACAGGTGACCAAAAGCTTGGGTGAAAAGGTAGGTTTTAGAATCAGAAATTTACAGCACAGGAAGAGGCTATTCAGCCCATCATGTCTGTGCCGGCCGAAAAAGAGTTATCCAGCCTAATCCCACTTTCCAACTCTTTAGGCTACGGCACTCCAGGTGCATATCCAAGTACATCCAATGCGATGAGAGTTTCTGCCTCTACTACCCTATCAGGCAGTGAGTTCCAGACCCCCACTACACTCTGAAAAAATTTCTCCTCAGCTCCCCTCTAACCCTTCTACCAATTACTTTAAATCTATGCCCCCTGGTTGTTAACCTCTCTGCTAAGGGAAATAGGTCCTTCCTATCCACGCTATCTAGGCCCCTCATAATTTTACATACCTCAATTAAATGACCCCTCAGCCTCGTCTGTTCCAAAGAAAACAACTCCAGCCTATCCAATCTTTCCTCATAGCTAAAATTCTCCAGCCCTGGCAACATCCTCATAAATCTCCTCTGTACTTTCTCTAGTGCAATCACATCTTTCCTGTATTGTGGTGACCAGAACTATATGCAGTACTCAAGCTGTGGCCTAACTAGTGTTTTATAAAGTTCTAGTATAACCTCCCCGCCCTTATATTCTATGCCTTGGCTAATAAAGGACAGTATCCTGTATGATTTCTTAACCATCTTATCTACTTGTCCTGCTACCTTCAGGGATACATGGACATGCACTCTAAGGTACCTCTGTTCCTCTAGACTTCTCAGTATCCTCCCATTTATTGTGTATTCCCTTGCCTGGTTTGCCCTCCCCAAATGCATTACCTCAGACTTCTCCGGATTGAATGCCATTTGCCACTTTTCTGCTCACCTGACCAATCCAATGATATCATCCTGCAATCTACAGCTTACCTCCTCACTATCAACCACGCGGCCAATTTTTCTATCATCTGCAAACTTCTTGATCGTGCGCCCCACGTTCAAGTCCAAATCATTAACGTATACCACAAAAAGCAAGGGACCGCACTGGAAACAGCCTTCCAGTCACAAAAACACCTTTGCTTCCTGCCACTGAGCCAATTTTGGATCCAACTAGCCACTTTCCCTTGGATCCCATGGGCATTTAATTTTTTGACCAGTCTACCATGTGGGACCTTGTCAAAAGCCTTGCTAAAATCCATGTAGACCACATCAAATGCATTACCCTCATCGACCCTCCTTGTTACCTCCTCAAAAGATTCAATCAATTTAGTCAGACACGACCTTCCCTTAACAAATCCATGCTGACTGTCCTTGATTAATCCGTGACTTTCTAAATGACTATTAATAATTTTAAGGAGCCTCTTAAAAAGGAGAGCGAGGGGTGGAGAGGTTTAGGAAGGGAATTCCAGAGCTTAGGGCCTAGGCAGCTAATTACACAGCTGCCAGCGGTGGAGTGATTAAAATCGGGGAAGCACAAGAGGCCAGAATTGGAGGAGCGCAGAGATCTCGGAGGGTTGTAGGAGGTTACAGAGATAGGAAGGGGCGAAGCCATGGAGGGATTTGAATACAAGGCTGCGATTTTTAAAATTGAGATGTTGCCGGACCAGGAGCCAATGTAGGTCAGCGAGCACAGGGGTAATGGGTGAACGGGACTTGGTGCAAGTTAGGATATGGGCAGCAGAGTTATGGAGGGTGGGAAGCCGGCCAGGAGAGCATTGGAATAGTCAACACTAGAGGTAATAAAGGCATGGATGAGGCTTTCAGCAGCAGATGAGCTGATGCAGGAGCAAAGACAGGCGATGTTATGGAGGTGGAAATAGATGGTCTTGGTGATGGAGCGGATATGTGGGCGGAAGTCCATCTTGGGGTCAAATAGGATGCCACGGTTGCAAATGGTATGGTTCAGCCTCAGACAGTGGCCAGGGAGAGGGATGGAGTTGGTGGCGAGGAACTGAGTTTGCAGCGGGGACCAAAGACAATAGCTTCGATCTTACCAATATTTAGCTGGAGGAAATTTTTGCTTGGACATGCAGTGTGACAAATCAGAGACAGTGGAAGGACCGCGGGAAGTGGTGGTGAGGTCGAGCTGGGTTTGAGGTGTGGTCCTCAAGTCTTCCATCTGTTACACAACAAAGCATGGAACAAGACCAAAATCAAGGCAGCTGCTTCCACAGATCACTCACTCAATCGGTCTCCGGTTCCATCTGTGCTGAGCTAGCTGGGGCAGTGGAGGGAACGTGCAAGGGTTCACAATGTTAGTATCGTGACTCTTTGCAGAAAATGTGCATGTGTGGATGTTAGGCAGGGCCAGGCTTAGTTGGGATGTTCCACCCAGTCACTGCCTAGCCTCAAGCATGAAGAGTGAGCCTATGGGCAGGCAGCAATGTTGAACCATACAGCAGCATGAACCAATCACTTCAGGAGAATTGGCTGATAAAGGGGCAGAAGAACAAACATTTATTCAGCTGCTTAATGCCAGAACAATTGGTCAGCAAAAGCACATGACCGGCCAAAGGAAATATCCATGTTGGCACAGTACTACAATGCAACAGGATACAGGTTCATTCTGTTCCCAATCCCAGGGGAGGAGAGGTGAAACTGTGTGCAAGGGAATGAGAATCAGTCAAAAAAGGTACTTGCCCTGTTTCTGATGTTCGCCAAAGGATTTTGTTGATGGCTTTGCAAGGGAATGGACCTAACGGAGGAAAGAGAAAGTTTATTCAATAAGAAAATGTGCTTAAAAACTAACAACCTAGCAATAATCTAGTAACAGAATCATCCTCAGTGAGGTTTGTGGCAAAGTTCTTGGAGGAGTGCTTTCAAAGTTCTCAGAATAAGGGTAAAAAATTCTCTACCAAAAAGATACTTCATTTCACTGACTATAGCACGGAGTATTTCTAACCCAGCTAGTGCCCCCTCAGCTGGAGAGAAACAAAGCCTCATGTCTGTTCTGAACTATTATGCTCCTAAGCTGTGCAACCCACCCACGCGGAGGCTGTGGGACAGGCAATTACTCACATGGTGCGTCTTTTTTTTTAAAGAAAAGAATTGAGAAGGCAAAGAAAGAAGGTTCGCAGAGCAGGACAGCACAGGTTGAAATAACAAGAACATGAGAAATCAGAAGTAGTGACGAGGTGGTGCCAAACGAGTTAGAAAAGACTACAATCGAAGGAAGGGACAATCACTGTTAAAAAGTTGCACAATTTTTGGGCTCTGGGAAAGAACAAATTAGAACAGACACCATGTAAATGAGTTGTGGTTTTAACAGGGAGAAGAAAACGTGTGTAGTGGGAACTTAGGAGGAACAAGAGGAGTGACCATAGTAAACGGCACCATTATGGAGACGTGCAGTACCGGGTAGATGCATGAGGCAGGGGAGAAGAGGGAAGAGAAATGAAGAGGGCACAAATTTATCCAACCAAAAGTTAAAAATATTGACCCTGGCAGAGCAGAAAAGTTATTTTGCAAGTAATATGGGAAGTCATTATTCAAACTGGCAGAAATAAGTTGTTTTTTTTTTACATGGAGTATTTGATCCACTGGGAACCCTGTAACAAGAGCAGAGTATGAAACACATGCGATGAAGCTGAGTTTGTGGAGCATTCCAATACTTCAAAGCCATTTGGGAAAGCTGAAGGAAATGCCATTGTTCCCCTGTGGCCCTTATCTCAGTGCAATAGGTCCAGAGTCCAATACAGATGAAGACATGCACTTTTCATTAACACGTTCCACAGGCACTCAGCCACCAAAAGCACTTCTCCCCTCATGCGTTCACACTCCCACCAGCAAGCACACAGCGAATGAATCTCGATCCCATGTCAGCATGCTTTTCACACGTGGAGCTCAGCTCATGTTTTCAAAACAGATGTATCTGAGCTACGCAAAGAGATTAAGGAACTTGCCAACTTTGAAATAAACAAAATCAGAAAGTTGGAAGAAAGTCTGGCTGCATTTCTTTTCTGAAAAAAGCACTTGTGGGATAAGTTAGCAGGAAAGGCCACTAAAATGCACAGTATTACGAGGTTTAACAGACAATTAGATATATTTCCACAGAGAAGGCACGGAGGAATATGGTGAGCAGGCAAAAAAAAGCTTTTGGGTTAAGTGGCCATTTCCTTCTCCAAAAAATACTCCTATACCATTGCATGTTTCCACTGCTGATTCCTATCTTAGGCAAAACAAGTTATTTTTTTCAAAACAGTATTTTGCTTCATCAAAAAGCAATAAGCTGCCACATGCAATTACTTACACAATGAGTTCTATACCTAACTAATGTGAAAAGGGGAGTTGTTGAGCAGTCAGGAGTCATGTCTCCACCCTACTTGAGGACAGCGAGTCATGCTGCTTCCAAGCAGTGGTTTCCTTTCCTTGATTTTCTGCCCCCAACAGCTCCTCACTGTAAAACTCACACCTGTCCAAGGCTTCGAATATCACTCACCCGTCCCTGGGGCCAGCGGGGCCCCCGTCCCCCGGCAGGCAGCGGGGCCCCCGTCCCCATCCACTTTCAATGGGAAATATTTAATGTTTTCTTTACCTTCTCCCACTCAGTCTCAATCTAAAAGAACCAAAAACCAGTTTGCACTATATTGTTCTTGCAATGACGCAGGACTTCAATGTAATTTGTGCACTATTCAAGCCTGGAGGAGTTACACAATCTTCCACAAAGTTCCCAATCTCAGGCAGGTGAGCATGACAAATAGACTTGAATGATTAACTTAGCCTCAAAAAAGATCATAACTAGATTTTTATAACGTGCAAAATTGAATGATGTGATTTAAGCATCTTGACCCACTGCACTCACCATAAGGGATGGAGGTGGTGAGGGGCTGGGTCTTGGACCTTGCGCTGTTCACTGACCACACCATATAGCCTCCGTCACTGTGGGAACTCACAAACGTCTTGCTGCTCCTCTCCCAGCTCAGGCTCTCGAGCTGCTATGGGACAACAAGATTCAGTCACCTTCCAGCACCATGCATTTCACAACACTTTGCATCAATTTGGCCTTATTATGACACTCTAATAAACCAATATTGGGGAAAACATAACTCTGTTGGTAAATGCACTGTGGAACCGACCCACACACTGGCTCCCAGCTCTGTGCCAAGTTAACTCATCTCATCCATGATATTCCAGAGTACAACTGGGTTCAACAGTGGGGGCTGGGGGGTTAGGGCAAAAGAAAGGTCTCTTGTACTTAATTTAGTAGTTAGTGGCTTACAAGGGCAGAGGCATTGCTTGATCTGGTTATGAGCAATTAAACAAATCAGGTAGATGAGAGTAAAGAACACAATATGATGAGGTTTAAGATCTAACTAGAAAAGGGAAAAGTCAGTACAAAAACTGGACCAGTTTGGAATAGGGGAGATTTTAGAAGATGGGGAGCGAGCTAGCCAAGGTGAGATGAGGTGGAAGAAATGGGCACACAGGACAGTACAGCATCAGTGGCTTGTCTTAAAAAAAAATTGCAAAGGTGCGGACCAAGTATTATCCATTAATAAAGGAAACTACCAGGAGTTTTAGGATGCCATGGAAAAATAAGGTCAGAACCAATTAAAAGTAGACAAAGAATATAATAATGAAAAAACCAAAAGCAGAAAATAAGACCACTAAGAGGGAGTATGAGTAAAATATTTTAAACAACATTGGAGTGAAGTATTTTACAAGTAAATCAGTAAAGAGAATTGTTAAGTGAGACCTGCGAGAGGAGAGGATTGTCAATTTGTAGATCAAAAAACGGCAGAAATGTGCAAAATATTTTGCACCGGTCTTACTAAAAAGGATAGGAGAGTGAAGGTGGATTATAAAGTGGTTGAGAGTGAGAGGAACCATGTTGTGACGGATAAGGTAGTTAGGCTAAAGGAAGAGGAGTGTCAGGGCCCAACCGAATACATCCTAGGACCCCAGGGAGATGAGGCAGGAAATTATATTTCAGGACTCGAGTGTGGATGGATGGATGCCAGAAGACTGGAGCTGCCAATATATTTTAAAACAGGGAGACAGAGCTGTACCGTTGCAATCTCTGAACGAGGCACCTGGTTCATGCACCAGTGGATTACTCCTCCATTCTTCAACAACAACTTACATTTATATAGCACCTTTAACGTAGTAAAACGTCCTAAGGGGCTTTAATCAGACAAAATTTGTCACTGAACCAAAAGGAGGCGGCATTAGGACAGGTGAACAAAAGCTTGGTCAAATAGGTAGGTTTTAAGGAGAGTCTTAAAAGGAGGTGAGAGGGAGAGAGGTTAAAGGAGGGAATTCCAGAGCTTAGGGCCGAGGTGGCTGAAACTTGAGCTCATCCAAAATTCTGCTGCCCCGTATCCTAACTCGCACCAAGTCCTGTCCACCCATCACCCCTCACCCCTCTGCTCGCTGACCTACATCTCGGTCCACCATCACCTTGAATTTAAAATTCTCATCCTCCTGTTCAAATCCCCCCCCCGGCCTCGCCCTCCCTATCTCTGTAGCCTCCTCCAGCCCTACAACCCTCGGAGAACTCTGCGCTCCTCCATTTCTGGCCCCATGCACATCTCCCATTTCCTTAGCTCCGTCATTGGCGGCCACCAATGATGGAGCTAAGGAAATGGGGGATGTGCATGGGGCCAGAATTGGAGGAGCGCAGAGTTCTCCGAGGGTTGTAGGGCTGGAGGAGGCTACAGAGATAGGGAGGGCGAGGCCGGGGGGGGATTTGAACAGGAGGATGAGAATTTTAAATTCAAGGTGATGGTGGACCGAGATGTAGGTCAGCGAGCAGAGGGGTGAGGGGTGATGGGTGGACAGGACTTGGTGCGAGTTAGGATACGGGGCAGCTGTATTTTGGATGAGCTCAAGTTTCAGAGACACAATAGGGTGGAAAAATTCTCCACCCCAAATTAGAGTGATCAATGTCTAACTACACAGTCTACACCGTAACGGCCAAAAACCAGTGGAACCCAGCTCAAGTGCAACATTCGGCTTCAAAATCAAGTGTTAGCCAGCAATTCTCGTCGGTGCCGCTGTTCCAGTTACCTGGTTGCCCAGAAACAGATTCTCCACAGAGCGTGCACTCTGACCCCACAGTAGCACTAAGCCTCGGCTGTAGCCAATCAGGATCTTGTCTGGATCAGCAGGATGCTCCTGGAGCGATTCAACTGGTCCCAGCGCTTTTCCACACTTGTAATCATCTGGAACACTAACAACGTCCAGGAGATTAAAACCAGCTCACAAAAGATCAACAAGTAAACTCAGCAGCTTACAGATTCAACACAGCAAGGTCCTCCAAGCAGCCTGTTTAGATTGAGGTAAGTGATTCAAGTAGTGCTTATATTTTGGGATTAGTAACTATATTTCATGAGCAGATTTTATACCTCGATACAGAAACTGCATTAAGTAAACGGTGCTTGCAGTCAAGTGGCCAGCACTAATTACCCATAGTAGATCAAACAGCGGGCCAAACACAGCGCGGCCGAGCCACACGGGCCAAACACAGCGCGGCCGAGCCACACGGGCCAAACACAGCGCGGCCGAGCCACACGAGCCAAACACAGCGCGGCCGAGCCACACGAGCCAAACACAGCGCGGCCGAGCCACACGAGCCAAACACAGCGCATTTCACACAGACATATTGTAACAGTTGTGGAAAATTCAACCCACCCACTCCTTCCACTCAGATTTCATCTCTGCCCCAAAGGCCAAGGCTGGGCCACAATGCAGCACTTTGCTAAATGGCCATTCTTCATGCACAAGTCTGCAACATGGAGGATCAATAAGCTGTTCAACTGTGGGGGACATCAGCCAGGCTCAGCCCCATCTTCACCAAATAGCCAGAAATAAGCATTTTGAGCAGGGATCCTGGGTAAGAATCAGGAACCTCTCCCAAACCCAACAAGACTACTTGTAGTGCCTCCCCCACCAGAAATTGGCCAACGGCACAGACGGGCATTCCAGCCTGGGATCTTCCCGGTTTGTTTGACTTAGCTACTCTCACTGCCGTAACCAGCTGAGCCATCGGGGAAAAAAAGAGATTAAATATTTAAACATTAGCAAGATGCACAATATCTGGGAGTTACTAGAAGAGACAAATGTCCACAGCCATTTACAATCGCCACTTGGCTATTGAGCGGGGTTGCCAAGTGGACAATAGGCTCTTCTCCATGAAGAGAATGACCGCAGGCTCTGCCCTTCGCTGGAGGGCGGGATCGCAGCCCCCACAGCTGTCCAGCTCATTGCCCTGCAGGGATGCCAACTTTCCACATTTAAAAAAAAAATTCGTTCATGGGATGTGGGCGTCGCTGGCGAGGCCAGCATTTATTGCCCATCCCTAATTGCCCTCGAGAAGGTGGTGGTGAGCCGCCTTCTTGAACCGCTGCAGTCTGCGTGTTGAAGGTTCTCCCACAGTGCTGTTAGGAAGGGAGTTCCAGGATTTTGACCCAGTGACGATGAAGGAACGGCGCTATATTTCCAAGTCTGGATGGTGCGAGACTTGGAGGGGAACGTGCAGGTGGTGTTGTTCCCATGTACCTGCTGCCCTTGTCCTTCTAGGTGGTAGAGGTCGCGGGTTTGGGAGGTGCTGTCGAAGAAGCCTTGGTGAGCTGCTGCAGTGCATCCTCTGGATAGTACACACTGCAGCCACTGTGCGCCGGTGGTGAAGGGAGTGAATGTTTAGGGTGGCGGATGGGGTGCCAATCAAGCGGGCTACTTTGTCCTGGATGGTGTCGAGCTTCTTGAGTGTTGTTGGAACTGCACTCATCCAGGCAAGTGGAGAGTATTCCATCACACTCCTGACTTATGCCTTGTAGATGGTGGAAAGGCTTTGGGGAGTCAGGAGGTGAGTTACTCGCCGCAGAATACCCAGCCTCTGACCTGCTCTTGTACCCACAGTATTTATATGGCTGGTCCAGTTAACTTTCTGGTCAATGGTGACCCCCAGGATGTTGATGGTGGGAGATTCAGTGATGGTAATGCCATTGAATGTCAAGGGGAGGTGGTTGGACTCTCTCTTGTTGGAGATAGTCATTGCCTGGCACGAATGTTACTTGCCACTTATCAGTCCAAGACTGGATGTTGTCCTGGTCTTGCTGCATGCAGGCATGGACTGCTTCATTATCCGAGGGGTTGCGAATGGAACAGAACACTGCAATCGTCAGCGAACTTCCCCATTTCTGACCTTTATGATGGAGGGAAGGTCATTGATGAAGCAGCTGAAGATGGTTGGGCCTAGGACACTGCCCTGAGGAACTCCTGCGGCTGAGATGGCTGGCCTCCAACAACCACTACCACCTTCCTTTGTGCTAGGTGTGACTCCAGCCACTGAAGTTTTTTCCCCCGATTCCCATTGACTTCAATTTTATTAGGGCTCCTTGGTGCCACACTCAGTCAAATGCTGCCTTGATGTCAAGGGCAGTCACTCTCTCCTCACCTCTGGAATTCAGCTCTTTTGTCCATGTTTGGACCAAGGCTGTAATGAGGTCTGGAGCAGAGTGGTCCTGGCGGAACCCAAACTGAACATCATTGAGCAGGTTATTGGTGAGTAAGTGCCGCTTGATAGCACTGTCGACGACACCTTCCATCACTGTGCTATGATTGACAGTAGACTGATGGGGCAGTAATTGGCCAGATTGGATTTGTCCTGCTCTTTGTGGACAGGACACACCTGGGCAATTTTCCATATTGTCGGGTAGATGCCAATGTTGTAGCTGTACTCGAACAGTTTGGCTAGAGGCATGGTTAGTTCTGGAACACAAGTCTTCAGCACTACAGCCGGGATGTTGTTGGGGCCGTAGCCTTTGCTGCATCCAGTGCACTCGGCCGTTTCTTGATATCACGTGGAGTGAATCGAATTGGCTGAAGACTGGCTTCTGTGATGGTGGGGACATTGGGATGAGGCCGAGATGGATCATCCACTCGGCACTTCTGGCTGAAGATGGTTGCAAACGCTGGACTCTGCCATCATTGAGGATGGGGATGTTTACAGAGCTTCCTCCTTCCATTAGTTGTTTTACTGTCCACCACCATTCACGACTTGATGTGGCAGGACTGCAGAGCTTTGATCAGATCCGTTGGTTGTGGAGTCGCTTAGCTCTCTCTATAACATGTTGCTTCTGCTGTTTAGCATGCATGTAGTCCTGAGTTGTAGCTTCACCACGTTGGCACCTCATTTTTAGGTACGCCTGGTGCTGCTCCTGGCATGCTCTTCTACACTCCTCATTGAACCAGGGTTGATCCCTTGGCTTGTTGGTAATGGTGGAGTGAGGAATATGCTGGGCCATGAAGTTACAGATTGTGCTGGAATACAATTCTGCTGCTGCTGATGGCCCACAGCGCCTCATGGATGCCCAGTTTTGAGCTGCTAGATCTGTTCTGAATCTATCCCATTTAGCACGGTGATAGTGCCACACAACACGCTGGATGGTGTCCTCAGTGCGAAGACGGGACTTTGTCTCCACGAGGACTGTGCGGTGGTCACTCCTACCATCACTGTCATGGACAGATGCATCTGCAACAGATAGATTGGTGAGGACGAGGTCAAGTAGGTTTTTTCCTCGTGTTGGTTCGCTCACCACCTGCCGCAGGCCCAGTTTGGCAGTTATGTCCTTCAGGACTCGGCCAGCTCGGTCAGTAGTGGTACTACCGAGCCACTCTTGGTGATGGACATTGAAGTCCCCCACCCATTTAGTACACAGCAAGTTTTAATTGAACTCGTCTCAATTTTTAAGTTTCCAGGTTCTGCCAGTTTAAAATCCTGTATTTGATAGATTTTTTTATTAGGTAAAGGTATTAAGGGATTATGGAACCAAGGGGGGGTAGATGGAGTTAAGATACAGATCAGCCATGATCTCATTAAGTGGCGGAACAAATTTGAGGAGCTGAATGGCCTCCTCCTGTTCCTATGTGAAGAACATTCCCCAAAATCATTTGCCTGAAAATCTTCCTGAAGAAAGGGAAAAATACCATAATCCAGGAGGTTTTAACTGAGGTATCTGGAGTTTTAAAAAGCTGCTTCGTGCCAATATTCCATATTTACAATTTAAATGAGCAGCATGTCCAAGAACAATTACTGGGATCTCCTGCAGTAAGTAAAAAGGACAAGCTATTTTTCTAGAAAGATAGGAGCAAATGTAATACATGGCCCGTCTTTCACATACATGGTCCTGTAGGCGCTAGGAGACCTCTCCTGTACATGGAGTTTCTTTGGGTCTTGCCAGACGACAATGGGCGTTTATGATTGCTTTCACCCACTCCCTGCTGATCCTGACCCCAGACTCCCCGGGCGTTTGAGGTTGGGGGGGGGGGGGGGGGGGTGGAGGGAGGAGATACAGGGGGGCAGCAAATCAGGAAGATTCTAGGGTTATGTAACCCAAACAAGGGAGCAGTAAACACAATTGGCGACACTGGGTGGCCCTGGAGCAGGGAGTGGGGGGGAAATAGACCAAACAGAAATGGGAGCCGGAGCCTGTGCCACCCGCCCCCCCCCCCCCAGAGCATGGACACAGGATCAGCAAGAAATAGGAGCTGGCACAAACCAGTATATTTAGCCATTAATTCCAACTGAAAATCCTGCAAGAGTATCTGGGACCACATCTGTGGATCTAATATTTTGCGGATGTTTGTATTATTTATAGAAAGTTTCAGTAACAAGGTTAGCAGGTTATAAATTTCATTTATGGAGGTGAAATGGCAATGTAGCTGCAGATCAAATGTTGCACTTACCCACTGAGAGGCTCAAGCAGATCCCACTTTTAACCTTGCAGAAGCCCCTTTTCAAGTTATTCCCAACTCTCTCCCAGCTTAAAACAAATACACTGGAAGGAAGTAAAGCTGGAATTGATGAAATCTGTTTGATTTACTGGCAGTCAGTGCAGTGCATGGTAATTCTGCCAGGAGTCTTTGTCTCGCTGAAGATAATCCAAGACAATGAATTGAAACATCTAGGGACAATTGCAAAACACAGCTCTAGAGATGCTAGTATGATAAACCTTGTTCACTGAGCAATAACCTCAGTTTGGGAAGTTATGCTGATGTTTAATTCTTTTGCGGTGTTCTATACCTGGTCATGCTTGGCCCCTTTTGCAGGTTTATGACTCAATTTCATAGTCAATTCAAGAACCTTTGACAGGAAATTCTAGCATACAGCACAAGATGATGGGGAAATAAGAACATAAGAAATAGGAGCAGGAGTAGGCCATACTGCCCCTCGAGCCTGCTCTGCCATTCAATAAGATCATGGCTGATCTTCAACCTGAACTCCACTTTCCTGCTCGATCCCCTTATCCCTTGATTTCCTTCGCGTCCAAAAATCTATCCACCTCAGCCTTGAATATACTCAATGACTCAGCATCCACCTTTGGGGTAGAGAATTCCAAGTGAAGAAATTCCTCCTCATCTCAGTCTTAAATGGCTGACCCCTTATCCTGTGACTATACCTCCTAGTTCTAGACTCTCCAGCCAAGGGAAACAACCTCTCCACATCTACCCTGTCAAGCCCTCTCAGAATCTTATATGTTTCAATGAAATCACCTCTCATTCTTCTAAGCTCCAGAGTATATGCCCATTCTACTCAATCTCTCCTCATAGGGCAACCCTCTCATCCCAGGAACCAATCTAGTGAATAGAGGAAAAGTTATTGCAACACAGGCAGAGGAACACGTTACTCAAAAACAGTCCCAGTAATTAGATTTAAAACTCCTTGCTCAAATAACCTCATTAAAACTAAATCATTACTGCAGACTGACAACAGCCCAGCTCAGGTGCTCTGTACAAACAAGGGCTCTTGTTCACCAAAATTGAACGAGTGGCTGGGAAGAGAGTGGGGAAAGGAGAAAGGAAAGAGTTTTGGAATGCAGAATATTGGCTGTTTCAAGTGGGCACAGTATAATCAGATTTTGTCCCTGAAACATAAGGGTGAAAGACTGGTTGTTACATGTCTGTCACTGGCAGTGGAAAAAACAAGGGCTTGCATCAAGAATATCATACAAGAAACACTGGCACATTATAGTGCATTGGACTCGTCATTTACCCTTTCGCATATCTGTAGTAATTTGCTCAGTAGATCTAGTGCAATGCTGCGTACTATCTCAGCACCAAAGCATCGTCAGCTTCATTTGGGGATTTCAAAACAGTGAAGGTTATTTTCCCACGGAGAGACAAAGTAGACTTTTATCCCACTGCTGAAAAACAAGCTCAATTTACTATTAACTGCAGTGGGTGCATGAGGTCTGATGAGGTCAGGGCACCATCTTAAATATAGGCCCATAAGTTGCTGATTCTGGAAGTGAATGCCCTTAAGTTGCGAGATTTATTTATTTCAGTAAAGAAGCGATATATTGATGCATGTTCCTAGCTACACAACATACCCTGCCAGCGTCACTGGCCTTCTGCAGAAAGACTACGCCAGGGAATTGCTCTACTGCACCTACACACTTTGCAGAAGCTTGCTGATCTGCCATTTTAGCAATAAACAAAGACAAGCAACTTCAAGACATCAGCCATCAGGTGCTAGTTCCCCCTATCCCCCCTGAAAAGGTAAACCTACCCCAGGAAAATGCCCACACAAGTCATAGGCTCAATTAACCACAAACCATTGTCATCTAAACCCTGTGGGAGTGCGGATGTGAACAAACACCACCGCACCAGCGAGGGGTTTCCAGTCGCCAGTTGCTGATGCAACAGTTTTAGTAGCGAAACATTCAATCTGGGGAGACAAATTGTTGGGGGTGGGGGGGGGGGGGGGGGGGTGGTGGACTCCAATAAAACACACCTTGTCCTCATCCTCCAATCAGACACTAGCACTTTCTAGCAGGGTTCATTGGACAGTGATTTGTATCAGAAACCCAAACTGATGTTTTCTCCCCTTCTGACCCCACTTCCTCCATTGAGATCAGTGTTGGAGAACGGCATTCACTGTAGAACTATAACAAAATCACACAAACTAAGTCTGTAGGGAAGGTAGGGGGCTGATCGGAATAGAACAACTCACCGTGTTCTGTTATAGCTAGAAATTTACATCATGTCTGTATCAAAAAGCTGGCGGGGAACTCAGCTATTTATAAAACACACTGGATGCACCAACATAGTAGGTACAGCACAGGGGGCGGCCATTCGGCCCATCGTGCCTGCTCTTTGAAAGAGCTATTCAATTTGTCCCATTCCCCTGTTCTTTCCCCATAGGCCTGCAAATTGTTCCCCTTCAAGTATTTATCCAATTCCCTTCTGAAAGTTACTATTGAATCTGCTTCCACCCACCTTTCTGGCAACGCCTTCCAGATCATAACAACTCGCTGTGTAAAAAAGTTTTTCCTCATGTCACCTTTGGTTCTTTTGGCAATCACCTTAAATCTGTATCCTCTGGCTCTTGACACTTTTGCCAATGAGAAGAGTTTCTCTATCTACTCTGTAAAAACCTTCATGATTTTCAACATCTCTATCAAATCTCCCCTTAACCTTCTCTGTTCTAAGAACAACCACCTAGCTTCTCCAATCTCTCCACATGAAGTCCTTCATCCCGGGCACCAATCTAGTAAATCTCTTCTGCACCCTCTCTAAGGCCTTGACATCTTTCCTGAAGTGTGGTGCCTAGAACTGAACACAATACTGCAGCTGGGTCCTAACCAGTTTCATAAAGGTTTAGCATAACTTTCTTGCTTTTGTACTCTATGCCTCAGTTTATAAAGCCCAGGATCCCATATGCCTTTTTAACAGCCTTCTCAACCACTCCTGCCACCTTCAAAGATTTGTGTATGTGCACCCCCATTAACATTGTACCATTTAGTTTATATTGCCTTGCCTCATTCTTCTTATCAAAATGCATCACTTCACACTTCTCTCCAGTAAATTTCATCTGCCATGTGTTTGCCCATTTCACCACTCTGTCTATGACCTGAAGTCTGTTACTATCCTCCACATTATTTACTACATTTCCGAGTCTCATAGCATTTGCAAACTTTGAAATTATATCCTCCATACCCAAGTCCAGGTCATTAGTATATCAAAAAGAGCAGTGGTCCTAATACCGACCCCTGGGGAACACCGCTGCATACTTCCCTCCAGCCTGAAAAAAAAAATGTTCACCATTACTCTCTGCTTTCTGTCCCCTAGCCAATTTTGTATCCACTGTCCCTTTAATTCCATAGGCTTTAATTTTGCTAACAAGTCGATTATGTGGCACTTTATCAAATGCCTTTTGAAAGTCCATATACACAACATCAACCGCACTACCCTCATCAACCCTCTCCGTTACTTCAAAGAACTCAATCAAGTTAATCAAACACTATTTTCCTTTATAAATCCATGCTGACTTTCATTTATTAGCCCATACTTTTCCAAATGCAAATTTATTTTGTCCCAGATTATTGTCTCAAAGTTTCCCCACCACCGACGTTAGGCTGACTGGCCTGTAATTGTCGGGTTTATCCCTCTCCCCTTTTTTGAACAGGGGTGTAACATTTGCAATCCTCCAATACTGCATCGTATCTAAGGAGGATTGGAAGATTGTGGCCAGAGCCTCTGCAATTTCCACCCTTACTTCCCTCAGTAACCTAGGATGCCTCCCATCTAGGCCAGGTGACTTTTCTACTTTGAGTACTGCTAATCTTTTAAGCACCATCTCCTCTCCTATTTTTATCCTATCCAATATTGCTGCTCCCTCCTTCTTTACTGCTATAATGGCAGCATCTTCTTCTCTAGTGAAGACGGATGCAAAGTATTCATTTAGTGCCTCAGCCATACCCTCTGCCTCCACAAGATGATCTTTTTTGTCCCTAATCGGTCCCACCCTTCCTTTGACTACCCTTTTACATTTATATGTTTATAAAAGACCTTTGGATTCCCTTTTACGTTAGCTGCTAATCTATTCTCATACTCTCTCTTCGCCCCTCTTTTCGATCTCTGTAATCAGCCTGGTTTTCTACTGTATTATGAACCTTACATTTTTCATGAGCCTCCTTTTTCTGTTTCATTTTAATCTCTATCTTCAGTCATCCAGGGAGCTCTAGCTTTGTATGCCCTTCTTTTCCCCCTCATAGGAATGTGTCTACTCTGTACCCGAATCAACTCGACCTTGAAGGCATCCCATTGTTCAATTAATGTTTTGCCTACCAATTTTTGATTCCAATCCACCTGGGCAAGATCTCTTTTTAAACTCACTGAAATTTGCCCTCTTCCAGTTAAGCATTTTCACATTTGATTGTTCCTTGTCCTTTTCCATAACTATTCAAAACCTAATGATATAATCACAGTTCCCCAAATGCTCCCCCACTGAAACATGCTCCACTGGTCCCACTTCATTCCCCAGGATTAGTTCCAGCACTGTTTCCTTCCTGGTTGGGCTGGAAACATACTGTTCCCTGAAATATGTTAGAGAATTTTCTGGAATTCCTCCCCCTCTTCACCCTTTACACTGTTACTGTGCCAGTCTATATTGGGATAATTGAAGTCCCCTGTTATCACTGCTCCATAGTTCTTGCATCTTTTTGTAATTTGCCTGCAAATGTTCTCCTCTATCTCCTTTCCACTATTTGGTGGCCTATAGTATACATCCAGTAGCGTAATAGCTCCTCTTTTGTTTCTTAATTCTAACCAAATAGATTCTTTGACCCCTCAACTACATCATCCCTTTCCAGTACTATAAGAGTTTTTGTTCAATACTGCCATGCCTCTCCCCCTCCTTTCTTTCCTTCCCTAAATACCTTATAGCCAGGAATTTTAAGTACCCAATCCTCCCCTTGTTTGTGCCAGGTCTCTATTATTGCCACTATATCATAGTCCTACTCATCTCACCAACCTTATTTACCATGCTATGTGCATTTACGCACATGCACTCCAACCTCACCTTAGACTGCCTTGCATTTGCCCCTTTGTCTGATCCTTCCTATCTCTGAACTATTCTTTACTCTAGTGCTATTTGTCCCTCCCAGTCCACTGTGCACCTCGTTCCTCCTCTCTAATGCTACATCCTTGTGGCAATCCCCCTGTCAAATTAGTTTAAACCCTCCCCCATAGCACTAGTTAACCTCAAGAGGACATTGGTCCCAGCTCCGTTGAGGTGCAACCCATCCATCTTGAATAGATCTCTCCTGCCCCAGAACTGGTCCCAATGCCCCAGGAATTTGAAGCCCTCCCTCCTGCACCATTGCTCCAGCCACTCATTAATCTATCTTATTCTACTATTCCTATACTCACTAGCACATGGCACTGGCAGTAATCCAGAGATTACTACCTTTGAGGTCTTGCTTTTTAAAACTTCCTCCCTAGCTCCTGAAACTCTGACTGCAGGACCGCAACACTTTTCCTTCCTAGGTCATCAGTACAGTATCACATTAAGCATTAATGCACCATCGCTCAATGTCACTAAGGGACAGATTCTGACTGGAGCTGTAACGAGGATGTGTTGAGTTGCATCTGCCAAATCCCCCAGTAACAGGAGAGAGGAGGAGTGGAGTGAAGGGGAGGAGAGGGTTACAATAGGAAAAACTGGTGGCCATGAACTAGTCTTCAGTTGCAAAGTTCAGGCAGGCACGGATGAAAATTATAATAAACCACCTCACCCTCCCCACAAGATGCATATCCATTTGTGGAGGGCACTTGATTACTCCCAGGACGTGAATTATCTCAAACCAGCCTCACTATAAGCTCTGGGAAAGCTACATGACCGTAAAATCCTAATAAAATCTTATTCAGAACAAAATAAGCACAAACAAGCTTCAAGTCAAACTTAGCCCATTAAAGCAGACTCAAGTCAACAGCTGGGCAACTTTAGCTTCTGCTTCCACATGATGTATGATGGAAATGAAATGAGACATTTTAGCTCACTTTGGGAATTTTGCCAACACAAACAATCCTACATAACTTGCACAATTGCTGACTTGGTTCCATTTTAATAATGGAATCTTTCCCTCCATTTTAGAACCAGGAATCTTTTGCGGCAGATACAATTTGATTGATATAATTTACAATAAAACTATTTTCTCCTCTTGCCACTTTACCTGAAGGCAGCTGCCAGCAATTTCTGGCACCTCAAGAGGGATCATTTATCATGTGTAAGTTTGGATCGAGTGCCAGACAATCACAACAGGTAATATCCCATAATATCCCATCCTTGCCCAATTCACCAGACTGCCTATTGACACCACCGTGTCAGCCAGCCAATGAGCCGCAATGTCAGCCAGCCAATGAGCCGCACCGTGTCAGCCAATGTGCGTAAAATCAATCCCAGTCACTTCCAGGCATGATTGAAGGGGGAATTACCTAATCATCTCCATTCTGGCTGGGAATAGTGGTGTCACTATATACAGCCCAGGCACTTCCAGCAAAAAGGTGGGAGCGTGTAATAAGTGAAAGGGGCAGATAGCAAAACCAGGAGTAGGAATGCTGTCTATAGATGGAAGAAGATATGTCAGATGGCTTTTCTCACCCACAATCATCTTGTGCTCTGCGCTTTACCTGGAGAACTTGACTTTGAAAAAAGGTCCTTCTACTGTTGTGTGAAATTGCAGAAAATCTGGTTCAAAAGTAAAAACAAAAAAAAATGCAAAATTCAACCGCGCCCCTCCAGACAGGATTAAATCCAGTGATAACTTAATGCAGCAGCTCTAGGGAATTCCAATTACATGCATATGTTTGGCCATCAGTCTGACCATCCTAAACTGACGAGCACAGCACAACAGAGATACGATTGCATACAGCCACATCAACTGCTACATAGCCATTTTACAGTTAAAAAGTTTACACACTTCACTAATACATACATTTTAAGGCAGACACCAAAATTGTGGAGCAAGGAACCTTTTTTCTGCAAGGACAATATTAAAGTTTTAAAAACACACAAGTTAAAATGAAAATAACAAGCAGTTAAATACCTTAAAGGCGGCTCCAAGATCATAAATTTGGCTTCCAAAAACACCACAGGGTTACAGACATATGCAGCACCCACACACGTACAAGCTTTGCATCACTTACAGATGGGCTTCAAATCACATCTGGGATTCATCTTTGCAACAGCTCCAAACTCTGGACTAACTTTTTTCCTTCCCTCAACCCAACACAAGAGGCTGGCTCCCAGGTGACTCAAAACCTCTCTTTGCAACAGCTACAGATCAGTACAAGAGAGGATTAAGCCACTCTTCCTCCTATTTCTCTCCTCCCCAAACGATGGGCAATTACCTCCACATGCATTTCCTCCATGAAAGCATGGTTTGCAGCAATAGGAGAAATCAGACAAATACATCAAACATACCGCCATTTACCATTTAAACAATAATGGAAAAAGTGGTGTCCAGAATCTGCAGCCTGCTTGTAAACATTGGTTTAGTTTCACAGAGGATTGCACATTATTCAAATGGTAAACTACACCAAGCAACAAGTTTGAGAGAAATGTTATCTACATGTTTAAGAAACATTCTGAATACATTTGCATACAGATCTATTGGAAGCCCTGTACATACTTACCCCTGCAAAACCTCATCCTGAAAGAGAGTTTTGTCATCCAACAACTGCAGTGAGGGTAAATCCAGGAAGTATACACCTCCACCTTCTGTCCCCAAGCATGCCAGGTCACAGCTGGACTTCAACATGATCACAGTAATTCTGGTAATACTGGGAGGAGCACTGTGTTGGAGGGAAATAATGTTACATTTTAACATTCAAATCACATGCTTATAGAAAACCTCTGAAGAAACCTAGCTTGATTCCTTGCATGATTACAGCTTATTTCTCCACATTAAATTGTGTCAATCTACTCCCCAGAGGTGATCAGCAAATATGCTACATCTTGGGACAGTCCTACCTCCTGCGTAAAGAACCAATACTTCCAATATCTCTATTCTTAATAGAGTATTCTCATTTACTATGCCTTACTCAAAAGGAAAACTTGTGGATGTAAGTGGACGCTGGGACGGGGATAAATGGAAGCTTACATGCAAGCGAATATTTCCTCCCCTCGCCCAGAAGGTGGGACTCATGTGGTGCAGGTTTCCATTGGTATCAGCAGCCCTCTTACATCATCCAAATGGACAATCTTCACATGCAAGCCTCTACACAGTAGCAGGGCATTCAACCATGGGGAGGCAGCACGGCCAAGCCTGATCTTGCCTTACCCAATCTCCATACACTGCACTTTCCAGCAGGGGTCACTAGGATAGCAAACAGAAGACTTGGTTGATTTCTCTTCCACTCTCCCACAAACATGAACACCAAAGCCACCTCTTCCAACATAGGAACATAAGAACAGGAGCAGGCCATTCAGCCCCTCGTGCCTGCTCCGCCATTTGATAAGATCATGGCTGATCTGTGATCTAACTCCATATACCTGCCTTTGGCCCATATCCCTTAATACTTTTGGTTGGCAAAAAGCTATCTCTCTCAGATTTAAATTTAGCAATTGAGCTAGTATCAATTGCCGTTTGCGGAAGAGAGTTCCAAACTTCGACAACCCTTTGTGTGTAGAAATGTTTTCTAATCTCACTCCTAAAAGGTCTGGCTCTAATTTTTAGACTGTGCCCCCTACTCCTAAAATCCCCAACCAGCAGAAATAGTTTCTCTCTATCCACCCTATCTGTTCCCCTTAATATCTTATAAACTTCGATCAGATCACCCCTTAACCTTAGAAATTCTAGAGAATACAACCCCAATATGTGTAATCTCTCCTCGTAACTTAACCCTTGAAGTCCAGGTATCATTCTAGTAAACCTACGCTGCACACCCTCCAAGGCCAATATATCCTTCCGAAGGTGCGGTGCCCAGAACTGCTCACAGTACTCCAGGTGTGGTCTAACCAGGGTTTTGTATAGCTGCAGCATAACTTCTGCCCCCTTGTACTCTAGTCCTCTAGATATAAAGGCCAGCATTCCATTAGCCTTATTGATTATTTTCTGCACCTGTTCATGACACTTCAATGATCTATGTACCTGAACCCCTAAGTCCCTTTGGACATCCACTGTTTTTAACTTAATATCCTAGCTGAAATTAGCTAACTCAATACAAACCAGGGATTAAGCCTTGCACCCATGAGTCAGTGGTGCATTCATTCATTCACTGAACCATCAGGGCAATAAGTGTGATATGGTTAATATCAGACATTGGTCATTAAGCAATCAAGCAACCACAGAGCTGAGGGGATAAGGAGGCAAGTCCAATAACTAGAACACTGGTGACTTCAGCAGGTTTCAGTCCCATTAGAGACTACAACTCCCTCACTCTTTCCCAGGTTTACTTTGGCAGCATCTTCTGCCAGGATGCAAGATGGGAAACATGAGTGGAGAAAGAGAAGAGAAATTTGGAGGGAAAGAGACAACCTGACCCACATGGTTAACTATGACTAGGTCCACGAATGCAGGTATTTGGGGATGGAAAGGAAAAGCTTAGAAATTAGGCTACAAAAGCCAGGAACAGAACAAAAAAAAAATCAAATGCATTTGAAACAGTCAGGATATAGTTCCTCATAAAAAAGGAACAAAAGTGAGTGTGGTTCATAATTTGAGACATTTTACTTATTAATATTTATTAACCTAAAGAAACTGAAGCCAGAAACCAGCTCTGGCTGGATCTATTACCAATAGGTTCTTCACTATCAGACATGGCCCAGAAAAAGCCATCCAATCTCAGTTAACAGCACATCAAATAATATTAAAGCCAATCACTGTAAATCCAGCTCCCTTTAATGGCAGCCAGTCTACACTCCCATCTCATTACTACAGAAACCCTTCACATCTTCAGCACTTGGAGCCCAGTCAGCCAGTGCTCTCCCTCGCCAGCTTCACCCAGCACAAACCCAACTCACCCAGAACTCTGCATCCAACATATCCACAAGCTCAATCCTAAAATCACTTCCACTGGCTCCCAGTTTCCTCAACACAAATGTTAAAATCCTCTTCAATGCCATACAAACCCCACCACGTCCTCATTCACTTGAATAATCTTCTCTACAGACTGTTCCATATTTCTCCTCCCCCCCTACCATTAATGGCCAAGCCTTCAGTCACACACTCCTGCATTCAAATTCTCTTCCTAAATCTCCTCTTCCAGCTACCCATTTCTCCCATCTTCAAACATCTTCTCAAAACCCATCTCTGACCATACTTTGTCACCTTCACTAGTTCCTGCCCAGTACCCAATGTTCTCCCATAATATGCTTTGGGATACTGTTGCCCTGAAAGGTGCCATGTAAAGCTGTTGTAACTGAGCCATGAAGACAAACTATGCCCAGGCTCAATTCACAATCAGTGCTAAAGCTGTCAGGCCAGCCGATGCTCCAGTTGGCTTGAATGCCCCTGAAAGAGAAGGGGGGGCAGGGTGTCAGAGAATTCAGTCGCGGATTCCGACACTGATCACTAACCAGCGTGGAAAATGTGTATGAACATTGGACGCAGACTTTGTGATGTTCTGCCTTCCTCCGACGGTAAAATGTAGCCTCACACAAGAGGGATGGGGAAGAAAAAGGAAAAAGTCAAACTACTAAATATTTCAAATAAAATATGAAAGTCTTAGTTTCAGCAGCCAGTTCCCAATTAAAAGTAGCTCTCTGAACACCCATTAGGTTATGGTTATAAATCAGCATTGGTATTTTGGAGAATTATTAAACTGCAGAGTGCATGCAATATAGATTAGCATGAGCGGGAGGGAAATTAGACCCGTGGCAAGATCATATTACTGAAATACCAGGTAAAAGGTTCAATATTTGTGCATCTGAAATAGAATCATCGCTTGGAAAGCTGCAGTGGGGGTGAGGCATCTAACACAGACTTGGACAAGGAAGAACTGAGACAAGACACAGCAAGTGGCAGGGCAATGCATACAAGAGTATGCAAAGAGAGGAAAAAAGGACTGCAAAAGGAAGATTACTTGGTCCCACGTTTCATTTCCAGCTGTGCTGAATTATCAGATCTGATCTGGGGTAGTAGCAGGGGTGATACAATGGACTCACCTTACCAAAGTAAACCAAAACCCATTTTTTTTAGAAAAAGATTAACAGCAGTGAGGGGGGGGGGGGTATCAAGGGCTTTTAATACATTGAGTTTTGGTATGCTGGGTCCTAATGTAAACATAAATACTATAGTCCATAATTATCTGTAAATTGCCTCCACCCATTAAATGTTTTTAATTTACACATGAATGGAGCTAGTATATCATAGCATCATAGAAAGGTTACAGCACGGAAGAAGGCCATTCAGCCCATCGTGTGTGCGCCTGCTCTATGCAAGAGCAATCCAACACCTTCTCATTCAAAGACTAAACAGTGACATTAGCAGCATTGGTTTGTTTGGAGATTGATTATAGGAGCGTGAAGGCTCTTGATTATTACTCAGTTTTAAGAAGCTTCAAACGCACGTGTTGCCTCATTTTTCTGCAGTGCCATGACACAGGTCCGTGCCAGGAACCCCCATACTGCAGAGCTCCCCTCATTTGGAATCAGACAGAACTAGGCTGGCTACAAACAAGACCACGCCATCACACTCCCTTCTACCGGCTATTACAGCGGTCTGCCTGTTTCCCTCCCCCCTTCAGGTCTTTCTGTACATAGCCCCACCAATCTTAGCTAAGGCGTTCCATTGATCTCCTCACAGCTGAGACTCATTCCATCAACCTCCGAGGACATCTAGCGTAAGCCATACAAGCCACTCCATTATTCCAGTATTGGCTGCTCTGTCCACCTGGATAATACCAAACATCCTCCATGCACATCTTCTAGGATTATCCAGCCTCTCTGTTCCTGGGTCTGGAATCATCAGGACACAAACAAATTACTGAGAAAGCACTATCCTGAAGAGGGAATAAAAGCTTGCAATCCTCATACCAGTAAACTCAATCTCAAGAGATACAAACAGGACTGTGCTGTTGCAGTGCATTTAATAATCCATATCTGGCTCAGCATTGAAGTTAGGAATTACAGGCTCTCATTTATCTTTGATCACTGTTAGCGAGTGCAGAAATACCAGTCTGTTGGCTATCCATGCCCCAAATAACTGGGGAAAATTTCAACCTCAATTTCTACCTTTTTAAAAAGTTAACTGGGTTAGGCTAAAAAAAGAGCTATTCTGGAGCAGTCTTTTAAATTGAATTCAATGCAGCATAACGGCAGAGTGCATTGGAACTGCAATAAGTCAGAGGAGGAGGATTTGTTCAATAGCTGCACCTTCCCTAGAATGGAATGGAATGAAATGGAATGCCCTCTCCCCCCACGCGGGGGAACCTTGTGCACGTTCCTGCAGAGACAGTGCAGCATTGATGGAGACTTCCGACTGGTCCTCGGAATCAGGGAATGTACGCGTTTAAAGTACAATATAAAGTGCAATGGATTAGGGCAAAGCTAAACAGGAAGAGAATTTAAACCTGCATCAGAACAATACAATGCTCTGGGCATTTTTTTTGTGGGGGTGGGAGGATGAAGGAGAGAAGAGGGGAAGAAAAACAGTTCCTTGTCCCAGTTGCTACACAAATTGTGGTAGGCTGAGATTCCCGGCCACTTTCCTTCTTTGCTGCCAACACCTCCAAGAATAGCCAGTAGAAACTCATGAGAGTTCCTGACGGGAAGGGGCCTACAGCATAAAATATGTCAGTAGTACAGAAGCAGGAGCAGAGGTTGGTGATGAGGCATATTGTTGAAGTCAATGCAGATAGAGCTTTGGTGCCATCACTTGAATGAAAATGCTTGATGCAGATTAAAGGCGTCCAAAGTGAGAAAACTCCATCGACCAGACTGAAAAGCCTTACCCTCAGCAGAACAAAGCTTCATTAAAAACTCGCCCATGGCCTAGACAGGCATTTAAGAACATAAGAAATAGGAGCAGGAGTAGGCCATATGACCCCTCGAGCCTACTCCGCCATTCAATAAGATCATGGCTGATCTTTGTCCTCAGCTCCACCTTTCCGCCCGATCCCCATAGCCCTTGATTCCCTCAAGGGTCCAAAAATCTATCGATCTCAGTCTTGAATATACTCAATGACTCCGCATTCACAGCCCTATGGGGTAGGGAATTCCAAAGATTCACCATCCTCTGCGTAAAGAAATTCCTCATCTCAGTCCTAAATCGCCCACCCCTTATCCTGAGACTATGCCCCCTGGTTCTAAACTCTCCAGCCAGGGAAAACAGCCTCGCTGCATCTACCCTGTCAAGTCCTCTAAAAATTTTATACGTTTCAATGAGATCACCTCTCATTCTTCTAAACTCCAGAGAATATACTCAATCTCTTCTCATAAGACAATCCTCTGATCCCAGGAATCAATCTGGTGAACATTCATTCCACCGCCTCTAAGGCAAGTATATCTTTCCTTAGATAAGGAGGGCAAAACTGTATGCAGTACTCCAGGTGCAGTCTCACCAAAGTCCTGTACAACTGTAGTAAGACTTCCTTACTCTTGTTGTCCAACCCCCTTGAAATAAAGGCCAACATACTGTTTGCCTTCCTATCTGCTTGCTATACCTGCATGTTAGCTTTGTGTTTCTGGACAAGGACACTCAAATCTCTCTCAACATTTAGCACAATTTAGGATTAAAGTGAAAGCTTTTCAAAGGATTAAAAGGAATTGTGGTTTTAAAATGGTGCCGTGTACTTGCAAGGAATTTTCCAGCAAGCTGATCGCCATACTGGTTGCTGCTTGCGGTGTAAGCTGCAACAACGTGGCTTATGCTGGATATTTAAAGGACAGCATGATTGGGGGAGGAAGAGGGAAAGTTACATATACAATACACCTCCCAAATATTACCAAGGTATGGTGATAATTTAGTGGTAATTCCCTTCCCACAGATCACACTAGGTAAGCCAGAAGGCCCTCAGATCATTTGATCTGATCCCTTTAGATTGCCAACCCTACAGTCTTCCCGTTACTGCAAATAGCCATTTCTTAAGTCCAGAATCCAGTCCTTAACTATCCAGGCAACCATCTCTAGCCTCTAAAGTAACGTCCTCCTGTTGGTCATAAAACATTCCCTATATCTTGAACCTGTGCCCTCATTCTATCTGCCCAAGCATGCCTGCAGTATTGTTCCAGATTTGCTTTCCCGAGTCCTTTTTATACAAGTTCCCCTCAGACATCTTTCTCAGATGCTCAACAGTCCAAGCTTGTTAAGTCCTTTTATGTAGCTTATCCTTCCAATACATGGCCAGCCTCCCTCCCCTCCACCATCTCTAAAGTTTGGATGACCCCTGTGTTGCAGCAGCCAGAATGGTCCACCGTATCCCAGGTACAGCCAGATGAGAGAGAGCACTGTACGAATTAAACATTGATCTTGACTGATTCAATGCTACAGCCCAGCATCCTATTGACTTTATTGCCATCTTATGTTTGGACATGGTGAGTGAGTCAATATGCCAGGTCTAAACTTCCCCCTTGGACAGTGCTGTCCCATCGATGGAGTGTGCGTTCCCCAAGGAGGGTGTAAGGGATAAATATTTGCAAAAAGAAACATATAAAAGAGGTATGGGGATAGGCAGGGACAGTCGAGAGCCATCACAGGCACAATAGATACACACGAGACAAACCATGGAATTGCTAACTGGGAAATAGCTCCTAAACAGACCCTTGCTTGGGTTTATTTGATTGAAACATACAAACAGAAATATCAATCTGTTAGTTTTTCCCTTCTGCCGCACAGTCAGGGTCATTTCTAGGTCACTGGGATAAAGTTAGAGCACGTGTGACGAAGAAAGGAGTAGGTTTTTATACTTAGCACAGTCGAACCCTGGTCGGCCAGGAAGTGTAAAATTGCGGATCTCTTCCAGGTGAGAAAAGCTGTTCCTTTGGTTAATCGCCCACAGGTGAATGGTATTATCATCCAGCAGAGACAGCAGCCGGCCCTGGGAAGGGGTAGATAGATACAAAATAGGGTCAATTACAAGGACACGTTCACCTTACTGGTAGCTTAATGGATGCATCAGAAGCACGGAGCCATACAGACCAAGGCGCTCCCAGGTCCCATTCTGTGCTAACTTAGCTGCTCAGCTGATGCAGAAGTTGGACTGCTCCAACTAGCCTCCGTGTAACTCGACTCATGAGGGAAAAATCCAGTTTCCACTCCTGATCACCAGAAATTGCACATGAAGCTTGTGGGGAGGAAATGACTGGGTTCAGCGGTGAAGCTAAATGCCGTTAGCCAATGCTCACACAAGCACAGCACCTTGAGCAAGGTAGGGGAGGGCAGCCAGCAGATATGGAACTGTGACCCAGCACATCAGCCCCTTCAAGAGCACAGGGTGAATGGTGCATTAGAAAAGCTACATTGTCCTGTAAGAGTTCAGTCCCTTCCTTACACTAGTTCATTCTCAGCCTTGCTCAGAGAACAAAAACTCAAAACTGCATAAATCTGCAGAGCTGCTCCAAAAAATGGTCACTGGAGTTTGAGACGGAGATCAGTCATTACAACTTCAGCAGTTAATCGATGACATTACCCTGGACCACTGCACTGACAGTACTCTCCCCACTGCGAGCACCTACCATTATTGGTGTGAAAGGTGCCTTGGTTATTTAAACCTGTATCTCTGACCACACCATGCAGCTCTGTAACCATTCACAATCACCCATGCCTTTGTAATATCCGTGACCTCCTCTCTCGCTCAAGATCACAAGATAGTTATGGATGAAGGCCAGCCATTCGGCCCAACTTAGTTCATAGAATCAAAGCACAGAAGGCTGCCATTCGGCCCATTGTGCCTGTGCCAGCTCTTTGAAAGAGCTATCCAATTAGTCCCACTCCCCTGCTCTTTCCCCATAGGCCTTTAAAATTTTTCCCTTCCTTCAAGTATTTATCCAATTCCCTTTTGAAAGTTACTATTAAATCTGTTTCCACCACCCTATCAGGCAGTGCATTCCAGATCATTACAACTCACTGCTCATTGATTTCTACCAGTCAGCAAATTTCACATCCATTCCTCATGTGAAATTTCAACCATCTTCCACTCTGATGGATTACCAGCAACAGTTTGCACAGTGTGGAGTATTGACATACCTGTCCCGGTAGAAAGTGCATCTGTGTCACAGTGGCAGCTTCCTTGTGCAGCCCCGTAAACTCCACACCTGGAACACCATAGCTTAAAGTCATAGGTCAAGGAACAAAAAAAAAACCTGAACATTTTTCACCACAATCAAATGGGAAACATGCTCAATACAGTTCTGCTCCTCCCCTCAGTTTTTCTGACTACCCCAGAGATCCTCCATCAATGTACTGTGCCAGTACACCACAGTGAAGGTGTTCTATCATACTGCTCGTAAAGTGCCATCAGTAGCGCATAGACTGATCAACACTGTTCAATCACCCAATAGCGGCGAGTTCCCAATCTCAGCTACACTACAACAGGAACAAAAATGCATCACCCTTAAAAGGACAAAGCTAGTCCCTTCTCCCTTTAAGCATCTCAATCTGGTCCCCACTTTCCAAGAGGTGATGGATGAGCAGGGATCTGTGGGCCAGGCCTCTGCCGTCAACAGGGTAACTTGCAAAATTCAGGCCAAGTGCATATGAAGTGTCAAGATGGCCTCTTTCCTCTTCATATTACCCCATCCCCACCCAAGCCTGTAGGCAACACCCCAGGCATGTATTAAAACCAAAAGAAGCTAACTTACAAGATGCTTTTCCCCCAAAAGGAGACTTAACTATTGCACACCTCTTGATCACACAATTTAGAGACATTTATAAGCAGAATTGTAATATCCACTTGCGGAGAGATCCATTTTCTGAACTGGCACATTGAATAATGAGACTCAGTACTAGCATTACATTGTCAGCTCTCAAAACACACTTCAGCAAGGATCAAATGTATTTTCATTAAGTTCCATTTTATTCTTTGGTAAATCAGGTAG
Organism: Heptranchias perlo; assembly: GCF_035084215.1. Taxonomy (NCBI): domain Eukaryota; kingdom Metazoa; phylum Chordata; class Chondrichthyes; order Hexanchiformes; family Hexanchidae; genus Heptranchias; species Heptranchias perlo. Next base: position 18,604,344 of record NC_090346.1, read on the forward strand.
TGTCCACAAGCCAAACGTGACTTTTCCAATTCTTCAATATTGTTAGTTCCACATGGACAGTCACTTTAAAATCTGTAAACTCAGTGTTGAAGTTGAAGAGGCCAGAATAGATTGGCTCAGCACAGAGGCTACAGTATATCTGAGGTGCGTACTCGAGTACAGAGGGGTGCCACTGGATACCAGGCTGCACCACAGATGAGGTCAGTAGATTGATTTTTGAATCAAAAGCCCAACATTCTCTAGTCAACTCAGCTTCTGAAGGCTCACTGGTAGAGTTAGCAGCCTGTAGCAGTGCCCCACATTCACAGGAAGTCATAGGCCACAGCATCAATCTCCCACCTCAGCACCCAGGCACAGCTGAAAGGCTGCCAACCAAGGCTTGGAAGTGGGTCAATATCTTGGAGAGCAAAAGGGGAAGGGGAAGGGTGTCAAGCGAGCCCATTAGAGGCCCCACTAAAGTGGCCTGTGGTGTCCCAGGATAAAAGGCCCAATGGTGCTAACCATGTCTTGGAACCGCTTTTCCACATACCTGTGCAAAGGGATTCCCCAGAATTCATCAGGATATAGGTATTTTGCTCTAAAACCCACATCCTTATTTAAAAGAGCAACACAATTTGTACAAGGCTGCAGTTAGAATACTGGATGCAGTTTTATAGAAAGGATATTAAACCCATGGAGCATACACAGCAGATTCACCAGCTTGGTACCAAGGATGAAAAACTAAGACTTGAGTTTACTAAGCCTATCTCTGCTATAGCAGAGAAAGATTTAATAGACGGATTTGACAGAGTGAATCAGGAAAGACTATTTCCCCCAGTTGAGGAGCTAGTGAGGAAAGATCAGCAATTAAAAATCACTAAGTGATGGAGAGTGAGGAGAAAGTTCTTTATGCAGTATTAGAACTCAGAATACTGAGTCACAGAGTAATTGAGGCAGAGACCACTATCTTATTAGTAATACAACTTGTTATGCATTTTTTATATTGCATTTATGTTTCCAAAGTTCAAGCAGACAGTGCAATCACAAGGATTAGCGCAAGGCCCTAGTGTGAAGTCTTGTACGACTATCGAACTGAAGATCAGATGCTCCAGTACGATGAATATCTCTTAACTAGCCTAACCCAGAGTCACTAGTCCCGAGTCCAACATATTAGAGAATTCCCAGATAATGTTGTCTAACATTTAATGCTCATTTCTGAACAGATTGTAGAATTTTGTAACTTAGCTAACATCCCAATTTCTATTCCATGGTTTCCATCCATTTCTTCAGGTGGGTAAATAGCTCGTTCATAATTGATTTGTTAAATGGGACCGCAAAAAGCAGCAAAGTACGACACACAGGAGAGAGCAATCTTAGAGGATTGCGACATTGCAGGATTTAAACCTTGAACAGAATTTCCTCCCAATCCTGCTCCTGCTCCCTGCTCACATAGCCAGTGGGTGAGGCTAGAACCAGGCTTGGCTGTTATGCCCTCCATTTTCTCACTGTCTAGGCTCACACGAAGATCGGCCTCAAAGATGTACGGGAAGTTTTCTAGTGCTTATGGAACTATATGCCAGCAAAAGACAGCATCTTCAGCAGAGAAGGGAAGCAATTAAACAAAAACGTAAACCATACCAGTTATCGGGAATCTGCGGACAAGATGTTTTATCAAACCCTGTTATTTGAAGCACGTTGAGATTTTCCTGTTGATGGATAAGCTAGTCAGTAATTGGTTTCTATGGCAAGTAGGACAGCTGAGAGCAGCACGGCAGGATTCTCTCCAAGCAAGGTAATTATAGGGGTTTGTGACATTACTGCAGCTTTACAGAGGAACCATCTGCTGTTAATTACAGGGAAATGATACTGCAGTGCACATTTTACAACAAAAAAAATCTAAACCTTTTATTTTTCAGTACCACACAACAAACCACCAAAAATAAAGGTCAATTGTGAGCAAGTGGCTTCTTACTAAAGGTCTAATGAAATGTCAAGGGAATACGCTTATTTTTCAAATATTGCAAAGTTGGCTTGAGGAGGGCACTGCCTCACATTCTGGGCTAATTAAGGCTTTTCAAGCTAAAGCCATCACAGGGAGGTTTACCCTCAATGTTTTCCAGCAGCAGGATCCATTTTTTCCAGAAGCAATTTTTCTCATTAAAACGAGCTTATGCAGTATGTTTGGAGTATCATGGCGTGCTGGAATGTGCATTCATGCCCATAATACACCAACAATTTCCTCCAGGAAGGCACCAAGCCCCATAGGGTAGAAACAAGGGTTATTCTCAAGCTAGATTCACACACCCTATAGGTAATGGGATTGGAACAGTATTGGCAGACTTCAGAGTGGTTAATGCTTGGCTACAATTGTTCTGGGGTGAAAATAAACAGGGGCACTTGCACCATCTCAAACAAAGATTGCAGAGTTATGTTTCTAATTTCTCCCCTCTGCTGCTGCCCACACCCACCCGTGCTGGGCTACGCTGCCCATATGGATTGGCCACTCTCTGGTACCTCACCCAAGTGGCTGTCCTTCCTGCAGGATCCCCAGTGAGCACCAGTAGCCACTGATCTCCACACTAGCAGCATTCCCAGATACTTATTGGGCGCAGTAACTTACTAATTTGACTTCCTCTTTATCCTAGGGAGGAGGAGATGAATTGTAGAGTCCTCACTACCGCCATAGATCAACTAACTTAGCCGACATTGGAGCTCGATCCTTGGTGGTCTATGGTTGTTATTTATCGTGGGTACTGCACTGACCCACAAGCCTACTCGAAAGATACTAATTATTCAAATTATGGCACACACTCCACAGAATGAATTTGCTTTACTGGGAAAAGTCATGGAGCATAGAGTACAACATACATTCTAGAAATCAAAAGGGGTTCTACTGTATGGTCACCGATTGGGGCAGGGTTTAAAAAGAGGACCCAAAATACGCAAGTTCTGCATAAAGGGTTCTATGATATCCATCAGGATCAGACTTGACCCTGCATTCATTAGCAAGTCAGTGACTGAACAACCTGAACCAGATCTAAGGGCAAACAGAAGATGGTCTGGTACCCTATCCGAGACTGATTGTTGGTGTGTTATTCTGTCATGGGGGCAGGGTATATCCTCTCTTTCCCCACCAAAAGAATGCCAAGCATTCGTTTTTATGAAGAAAAATAAAATGGAACTGTGATTAGTGTTTAAATCCACAGTAGCTGTGCTTGTAGAAAGCTCACGGTATAACAATCTCATCCAATTACAATCCACTGAATCAAGTCTGCATCATTGGCCCTCCGCAGTCACGATCGAGAGTCCAGGAACACGTGTTGCCTACCGGGTGCCAGGGTAAGGGATATCTTGATGCGACTGGAGAGGAATTTTGAAAGGGAGGGGGAAGATCGAGTTGTCGCGATCCATGTCGGGTCTAATGACATAGAGAAAAGGGAGGAGGTCCTGCTGAGGGAATATCAGAAGATAGAAACTAAATTTAAAAAAGGTAGGACTTCAAGGGTAGTAATCTTGGGATTATTACCCGAGCCAGGGGTAAATTGGCAGAGGGAAAAGATAAGGAAAGTTAACAAGTGGCTAAAGGAGTGGTGTGGGAAGGAGGGTTGCCATTTCATGGGAATTCAGGCACCAGTTACTGGGACAGAAAGGAGCTGTACCGCTGGGACACATGTACCATCTGAACCGGAATGAATCATAGAAATCATCGAAATTTATGGCACAGAAGGCGGCCATTCTGCCCATCATGTCTGTGCCGTCTGAAAAAGAGCTATCCAGCCGAATCCCACTTTCCAGCTCTAACCCTAACCCTCGTAGGTTATGGCACTTCAAGTGGCCAAAGGGACCAAGATCCCAGCTGAAGGAATAAATAGGGCTGTAGAAAGGAGTTTAAAATCAATAAAGGGTGGTGGGGTGGGGGGGTGGGTGTGGAGAAAGGCACAGATAGAAACAAAAGTAAAAATAGCCTAAAAGAGTAAAAAATGGGATGAGAGTGAAGTCCAGGTTATCGATAGTGCTAAAAAGGTAATAAATACTTCATGTTCAGAAAACAAATATAGGAAATAATAACATTTTCACAGATGGACATTACTGTCACAGGACTCAATAAAAATAAGGATAGACCTGGGAGTAAAATGCATCACTGAGATACTCAGCCATATAGACTAGGAAGATCCCAGGTCTTTGCTGAGTTACCCACTCTGGGACATGACTGTGGGGAAGGGTTACAGCTGGCATTGCAGTTCCTCAGCTCGGAAAATAGGAAGGCAGAATTCTTGCTCCCTGATCAGTGCTGAGTGCTCGGTCTGTGTAATAATGGCTCAACTTCAATGTGAGGCAGTTTCTGGATACAAGAATGACAGACAGGAGTACAATTTAAAATTTAAAGCAGGCAATAGATGATTAAGGGAATTTAGGAGCTAAGGTACACAAATCATGAAAAGCTAACTCATGGGAGCAAAAAATATCAAAAAGGTTAATGGGATATACAATGGAATATCGTGCTGATTTCTGAGCAACCTATCTGAGGAAGGATCTTCTGGTCTTGTCAAACTTTCAGTGACAATTCATTAGGATGATACCTGGGATTAACTACGATGGCCTGGATAATTATGGATTAAATTCCATAGAGGTGGTGATTGAGGGGAGATCGGATTTAGGCATTTAAAGAAATAAAGGGAATTGAAAAAAAGAGATAAGAAACAACTCCTGCCTTTATTGGGAATCCAGAACACGGGGACAATTTTAGAAAGAGACAAGGTGGGTGAAAGCAAAAGCAGGAAAAACTTCACATGATGGACTGAGAACATGGAACACACTGCCCCTGGAAGCCATAAAGGCAAAGTCAATTAAAGCATTTAAAAAGGGAGATCGATACATAGGAAGCAAGGATATTAAAGAAATATGGAGAATGGGTAGAGAATTGGGATTAAAAAGATAGAGCTGCAATAGCAAAACAAAAAAAAGGTTTGACAGGCCTACCTGTAATTTCGTTTACTTTCGGGCTGACAATGTCTGGGCAGCAAGATTACCGTAAGGTAAAAAGCACAATAAAGGATTCTTCAGCTGTGCTGTAAAGGGCTGTCACGTGGAGTCGGCATCCCTCCAACTCCCAAAGGAAGTCAGTTGCACAGTTGGTTAAAGGGTAGTGTTGCCACAAGCCCGGCAACAAGTCAGGTACGTGTCCTCTCATCTCAGCCAGAAACCCCACATCTCCCCCCCCCCTGAACCCCACATCTCCCCCCACAGTAGGAACATTAGCAGAGTTAGAAAGCAGCATGACTCATCACTGCTTACTGTCCTGGAAGACCTGCAAGTTGGTTGCATCGCTCAATTTGAGTGAGCATTTCATCTTTAACATCCTATTTATATTACAGAACTCCTTCTAATGCTATTAGAGGCAACCATGCAAGGTTAAAGGGGGTATAAGATACAACAACCCAGCACATTAAAGAAAGTGAGTTAGATCTCAGCAGCAGCATCAGATGGGGCTACACCAGAGCTCTATGGGCTTGCGCTAGAGATTTGGGGGGGGGGGGGGAAGGGGTTCCCATTCCTACACTATCCAGCGGTCCTTGTTGAATGTATGTGGATATTGGCCAAGAACAGAATTAGACATAGCTGGAGGGCTGCCAGTGCCCCCTAGAGCCAATACCCAGAATGAGTCAACACTTCTGGTAAGAGTGGGGTAAAGGAAAAGTAAGCTGCGTGGAGCAGATGTATTTGGTGATGTGAGAATGGGCAAGGGAGCAGAGGGGAGAGAAATATACATACCTCCCACAAACCAAAGATTTTGACAGTCAACCCTGTGTGAGATTTTATTGTTCTCGCTCCATAAAAGAAAATTCTACTGATAAAATGAAGCTCTAAGTGTGTGGATTATACTTTTCACATCAACTTTTAAGTGATCTGAAATGAGATGCGCAGTTTTTCCTTTCAATATCCAGTTGAGGGTTGTGGGTGGATTCTGTTGGAGCTGCGCCCAAAATAAATCCAAACAAAAAAAAGTTATTGCACTTTTCTGTTGAGAGCTGGGTTTGCCAGTTTAAGCAATCATATTGCTAGTGTTGCATTTCATTTCATTGCAGTACGCCTGACCTGTCAATTACTATTAACGCAAGCTCTTCCATCTGTTTAGATTATGAAACGTTAGGTTTCTCCTCCAATTAATGGGGCTTTAAAATAAGAATGCAAGGCAATAAAATAAAGTTATTAACAACAGCACCCAAAGCCACAGGGTACACATTATAGCTCCTGATTCTCATTTCCATTTCCCTTCACTGCCTTCCCCTAAAGTCACTGGGACTTCACGAAGAGGCAAGTCCTCCCTGACTCTGTCACTCTACTATCTCTTCCAGTGTAAACATAACCTCAGGCATGAAACGCCATAGCACCGGCTTACGGGCAAAGACCTTCTTGGCCAGGAAATAGAATTTAATGCAGGTCATAAAAGGAAAGCCTTCGTCCCACTGTTGCCACAGGTTATGCACATATGTACCCTATCGCAGACTAACTACACCCATTTATCATCCCCAAAAAGAAAAAGTTCTTCATTTCAGAATATTCAGTGGTCCTTACCTCCAGTATCTAGTAGGGTTCTGATGAAACTATTTCTCCACAATTCTATCATAGAATTACAGAATCTTACAGCACAGGAGGCTGCCATTCGGCCCATCGAGTCTGTGCCGGCTCTTTGAAAGAGCTATCCAATTAGTCCCACTCCCCTGCTGTTTCCCTATAGCCCTGCAAATTTTCCCTTTTACAAAAAGGTAACTGGATAAGTACTTGAAAAGAATTGAATATGCTTCCACCACCCTTTCAGGCAGTGCATTCCAGATCACAACTGTAAAGAAAAATCATCTCCCCTCTGGTTATTTTGCCAATTATCTTAAATCTGTGTCCTCTGGTTACTGACTCTCCCACCAGTGAAACAGTTTCACCTTATTTAAACCCCTCATGATTTTTGAACACCTCTTAACTCTCCCATTAAGCTTCTCTGATCTAAGGAGAACAACTCCAACTTCTACAGTCTCTCCACATAACTCTCCTTCATCCCTGGTACCATTCTAGTAAATCTCTTCACCCTCTCCAAGGCCTTGATATCTTTCCTAAAGTGTGGTGCCCAGAATTGAACACAATCCTCCAGCTGAGGCCTAACCAGTGATTTATAAAGGTTTAGCATAACTTCCTTGCTTTTGTACTCTTATGCCTCTATTTGTAAAGCCTAGGATTCCATATGCTTTAATAACTTAATCAACTTGTCCTGCCACCTTCAAAAGATTTGTGTACATACACCCCCAGTCTTTCTGTTCCTGTGCCCCCTTTAAAATTGTACCATTTATTTTATATTGCTTCTCCTCATTCTTCCTACCAAAATTAATCACTTCGCACTTCTGCCTACGCCCTCCTGAAGTCTGTTACTATCCTCCACATTGTTTACTACATTTCCGAGTTTCATGTCATCTGCAAACTTTGAAATTATACCCTCTATACCCAAGTCCAGATCATTAATATATATCAAAGAGCAGTGGTCCTAATACTGATTCCTGGGGACCACCACTGTATACTTCCCTCCAGTCTGAAAAACAACTGTTCACCACTACTCTCTGCTTTCTGTCCCTTAGCCAATTTCATATCCACACTGCCATTGTCCCTTTAATCCCATGGGCTTCAATTTTGCTAACAAGTCTATTATGCACATTATCAAATTCCCTTTTGAAAGTCCATATACACAACATCAACTGCACTACCCTCATCAACCCTCTGCGTTATTTCACCATTATCCTGGTTTGTTGCTTTCCACAGAAGTTTCAAATCTCCATTCACCCACAGCACTGCGACCTTTACATCCCATTTCAGTCTACACCAAATCCATTGTTATAAGCTTTTGATTCTTTCCAAATGGTTCAAAGAATTTTAAAACACAGCAGGATTAGAACACCAGCATTAGTACTCCAGCTTAACTCCAATTTATGCTGAGAGTGAGTGTGGGGAATAAGTATCCTATCCTGTATCCAAATGATCAAACTCAATTCCAGTTACTAACCAGTTTCATCCTGCATCACACTATTTTCTATTGGACGTTCACATCTGTGCTTTCTTCTACAAACAAACCATTAATCAAATTGAGAGCTCACGTACAGCTATTTTCCACTACACACTTATCTAGGGACTCCACGTGATCTATGCTGTGGTACAAGAGTGATTTTATTTTGAAAAAATGCTATTTAGCAGAACAGCTGAAAACTTCTAAGCGTGCAGCCCATGCCTTTGTATTGCAGGGCAGCTTGAAGCAGGAGTGGTTCCTACAGGATTCTGGGGCTGCCGAGGCAGCAAAATGCACTCCATCTGCATAGTCGATTTCATGCCAGAGCAAGAGCCAACAGTTACAAATCACAATTTCCTTCCGACAGCTGAGAGAGATCTGTTCAGGCCAGCAGTAGGAAAAACTGATCACTCAGCCTGCCCCATAGCAACATGCACTGAAGGTTCTTTACCCCAGAGGAACAGCAAACCACTACCATGGTTGCTCGGGCTCCCAATGGCAGAAACACCACCTCATTTACAAGGCAGCACTGCTCGATTCCAGCTCACAGTCGAGATGGTTAAAAAAAAGTTTCAACAGCAGCAATTCACAGATTGGCATTGTAGAGAACAGCAGTGACTGATTTATATACATGTTTTACAGTCTCTACACAACTCTCAATAGAATGTTACTGGTACATTTAAAAAGTGAATCATGCACGTAGCTTGGAGTTCCTTAGCCTCAGGGCAAGGAGTGTTCCTGGAACAGGTTCGAGAAGCTGTTCCTGGGCTTTTGGTCACTGAGGCCGTTCTGTGAGGCTGTGCAGACATCTGCAAAGTGCTTTGTTTGGCCAAATGCCACAAACCATCACTAGTCAGATCACTGGAGCTAAATCAAAACGTCACATCAGCAGAGTTCCACACAAAATTCTTATGCTGCCAGAAACAACTTGGGGCAAAGAACAAAATAGAGGGAAAAAACATGGCTCGAGTATCTTTAGAAAGATTATGCAATTACTTTAGCTGAGGAATGCACTGAGTGGGGTATAATGGAGCTCTTTCAAAAAAAAATCTTTTCAATGGGTCTCAATAATTGAGTTCCATTAACACAAGTTGTTTCACAGATGGATTTTTCCTCTCAGAAAAATGGAGACCTTATGTTCGGCTGATAGTCAGATAGTCCTGTCGGAGTAGGACTGCCAGCACCACGGAACCATTTAGTACCTCAACTGAACATCGTTCTTCAAGCAAGTCCAAACAGGATGATTGCAAGGATGGGAAGCTGGTGTTATGAGGGAAGCCTTAGATACTAAAACTATAACAGAGAAAGCCAACAGGAGAGGGTTTTTAAAAAAATTGATGGGGTGAATAGGGAAAGCATATTTGCTCCAATTAGGGAATCAATGAAGAGAGGAGATGGGAGAAATGTCTTTACGTAGAGAGTCACAGAGTGCTTTGCCACAAACACTGATTGAAAGAGAGATCATTGCAGTTTTTTAAAAAATGGAATAGTAATCATTTGATGCAGAGGAAAGAGACAATGATGGGAAAGAGCTGGGTAGTGGAATTAGCTTTGGATTGCTCTAAAAAGAGCTGAGCAGTGGGCCAAATGGCCGCCTTCTGTGTAATCATCTATGTTGGAATTACAGCCAAGTCCAAACTCTCACCACTTTCCTGCAAGGGTCACTGGCAGCATCAGGAGCAGGAAGAGTGCACAATTCCAAGCCCCTCTCCAGCCCAGGTGCTGCCCCAGGAGACATCAGACCAGGAACAGAGAGTGGTACCTCCAGATCTGTATGGTTTAGTCCCACACTACATGACGTCTTTATCTACCAGGTTGAAACCTAGCTCATTCTGCAAATGCCTCTGTAAAGTCATTGAAAAAAAAAGTCAGTGACCAGTGGAGAGTCTCTCTCCTGCCAACAGTACGCTTATCGTTATACTGAAAACAGGCAATGCTACCAGAGCACTTACATAAAACCGTCCATTGGTTAGACAGTGGCAGCAGCACCTCATCCTCACAGACAAGTGGGTTGGTGCTGGGGATGGGGACGCCCCACATGCACTGTGCTGGCGGGGTTTGTCTGCACCTTTGGGCATCAACCTATTTTCCCCACCAGACCCCTGGGCTGCTGGAGCCTGCTCCATTTTGCAGGTTTTTCATGCTTCCCAATCTACTTATCTATCCCCCTTTACACTTCTCAAATCAAATGTCCTTTGCATGTTTATTATTTCTGATTTCTCAGTATACCTCCTTTTATCTCCTGCACATAATCACTTTGATCTTTTAATAACCCCACCATAGCACTGTAGAGGTCATTCTGTCTTTTTCCACACGTATGGGCCATGTTTTTTCCCCTTCCCTTATTCTATTCTTTTTAAAATGCTGTTTATCTGTAATATCTTTCAATTCTGAGGAAGGATTTATACCTGAAACATCAACTGACTGGTGTTTTCCCTCGATGGATGCTGTCTGACCTGCTGAGTGTCTTCACTGTCTCCTATTTTTGTTCCTCGTTCATACTGCCTCCAGCAAACTAGCATCATTGTGGCAAAAAACAGGCATTGAAGCATCTCTGCTTTCTTACAGCAACTTGGGAGTCTTTAGAGCAGTAATTACACAGCACAAACCCCAAGGATGACATACACACAAGTACACTTGTATTGTGACTACGCTAATGATGCCCAGCTCTACCTCACCACCACCTCTCTTCACCCCTCCACTGTCTCCGATTTATCACATTGCTTGTCCGACATCCGGTACTGTGTGAACAGAAATTTCTTCCAACGAAATATTGGGAAAACCGAAGCCATCGTCTTCGGTCCCCGTTACAAACTCCATTCCCTAGCCACCGACTCCATCCCTCTCTCTGGCCACTGTCTGAGGCTGAACCAAACCGGTCGCAACCTTGCTGTCCTATTTGACCCCGAGATGAGCTTCTGACCAGATATCCACTCCATCACCAAGACCGCCTACTTCACCTCCGTAACCGCCTATCTCTGCCCTTGCATCAGCTCATCTGCTGCTGAAAACCTCTAGACTCGACAATTCCAATGTTCTCCTGGCCAGCCTCCCATCTTCCACTCCATAAACTTGAGCTCATCCAAAATTCTGCTGCCTGTATCCTAACTCGCACCAAGTCCAATTCACCCATCACCCCTGTGCTCGCTGACCTGCATTGGCTCCCGGTCCGACAATGCCTCGATTTTAAAATTCTCATCCTTGTTTTCAAATCCCTCCATGTCCTCACCCCTTCCCATCTCTCACCTCCTCCAGCCCTACAACCCTCCAAGATCTCTGCGCTCCTCCAAATCTTGTCTCTTGCGCATCAATCGCTCCATCACTGGCAGCCGTGCCTTCAGCTGCCTAGGCCCTAGCTCTGGAATTCCATCCCTAAACATCTCCACCTCTCTCTCCTCCTTAAAACCTACCTCTTTGACCAAGCTTTTGGTCACCTGTCCTAATATATCCTTATGTGGCTCGACGTCAAATTTTGTTGTTAACGCTGCTCTGAAGCACCCTGGGATGTTTTACTACGTTAAAGGCACTATATAAATGCAAGTTGTTGATGTTGTTGTTGTTGTTTACCAGTGATTGTAAAAAACTTGCGATGATTTGCAGCTTTAGTGATTCACGATAGGTCAGGTTAAAATTTCAATTTTCCTCATCTGTCATAACAGAATGGAAATATCTAGAAAACCAGAGAGTTTCTCTTTGGGGAAAAAAAGATCATCCTTTGCAAATGTGTAGAACTTCTAATACCAAGTTGTGATGGTGCCTGGAAGCTCTTCCTATAGGAAGAGCACATTATATTTGAGTGTTGACAATAGATTAGACTGGACTTGCTACAATCAATCAATTAAAAAGCTAGCCCTCTAATGCATTTATATAGAGGGCACCATAAAAACACAAGAAAAACACGAATATTTTATAAGCAAACTATTTATTATTTCTACACCGTTGCTTTAAGTATGTAGCATTTTCACATGCTCAGTGTTTAACCATATATTCATGTAGAATTTCATTTTTAAAGGCCAAGACATTAGGCGCAGTTACCCTCACAGGGCCTCGCTCAGTAAGAGAACTTCACGACAGAACACTGAGGGGAGAAACGGGAGATTAACCAGCTAAAAGCACGCTGCCTCCTCTCACTTACCCAGCCAAGGCTACCCTACCAATTAGGGCATTGACTTGCAGGGTTACCTGGAGCCAAGTGGGAAGAATCCCAGTTCCCAGACATGGGCTTACACCCTCCAGTCCCGTTAATGAACCAGGTTAGCAGGTCAATCTCCAGTGCCCGGGAGTAGGGAGCAGCAGGTAATTTAGGTATTCGAATACGGAGGTGTGTTGGAGGATTGAGACTACTCTAATCTTCCATCACCGGGCAAGTCAGTTTGGAATCAACCCAAACCCAAAAGACGACACTTTTCTTTCTTCCCCCCCCCCCACCATCCAACCAAGGTGTCGTCCAAGTACTTGCCTAATGTTTCTGGATAATTGTCGTTTCATATACGTTGCTAAAAATGAACCATAAAAAAGGGAGACCACCACCAAACACCTTGCCAGTTTGTGTGGGTTGATTAGGAGCACATGCTTATAGCAGGGAGAGCCATCAATGGCAGAAAAAGATAGTACTAACAACAAGTGTTTATATTCCTATTTGTACAAGTATCGTATTAGTCGAAGTGTAAACAATTGAAGCAAATGGGATTAAAGGGACAGTGGCAGCGTGGATACAAAATTGGATAGGGGACAGAAAGTAGAGAGTAGTGGTGAATGGTTGTTTTTCAGACTGGAGGGAAGTACACAATGGTGTTCCCCAGGGGTCGGTACTAGGACCACTGCTCTTTTTGGTATATAATAGTGACCTGGAAACAATGTGGAGGATAGTAACAGACTTCAGGAGAACATAGACAGACTGGTGAAATGGGCAGACACAATTTAATGCAGAGAAGGGTGAAGTGATACATTTTGGTAGGAAGAACGAGGAGAGGCAATATAAACTAAATGGTACAGTTTTAAAGGGGGCGCAGGAACAGAGAGGCCTGGGTGTGTATGTACACAAATCTTTGAAGGTGGCAGGACAAGTTGAGAAGGCTGTTAAAAAGCACATGGGATCTTTGGCTTTATAAACAGAGGCATAGAGTACAAAAGCAAGGAAGTTATGCTAAACCTTTATAAAACTGGTTAGGCCTCAGCTGGAGTATTGTGTTCAATTCTGGACACCACACTTTAGGAAGGATGTCAAGGCCTTAGCGAGGATGCAGAGGAGATTGACCAGAATAGTCAAGGGACACAGGACTTCAGTTACATGGAGAGACTGGAGAAGCTGGGAATTTTCTTCTTAGATCAGAGAAGGTTAAGGGGAGATTTGATGGAGGTGTTCAAAATCATGAATGATTTTGATACAGTAAATAATGAGAAATTGTTTCCAGTGGCAGAAGGGTCAGTAACCAGAGGACACAGATTTAAGGTAATTGGCAAAACAACCAGAGGTGAGATGAGGAGAACATTTTTTTACGCAGCGAGTTGTGATGATCTGGAATGCACTGCCTGATAGGGTGGAGGAAGCAGATTCAATAGTAACTTTCAAGGGAATTGGATAAATACTTGAAGGGAAAAATTTTGCAGGCCTACAGGGAATGGGACTAATTGGAAAGCTCTTTCAAAGAGCTGGCACAGGCACGATGGGCCGAATGGCCTCCTTCTATGCTGTATACAGACCATTAGGAATTCAGGACAACTATCAGTCAAATCTGGCAAGTTTTAAATGTTGTCTCTCCAGTTTGTTGCCAACCAATTCAGGGATTCAGTGCTATGGGTGCCAGCTACCCTCCAGTGCTTCAACCAAGTAGCCATTCTTCATGCATAGCGATAAGTGCTGACAAGCTATTTGACATTGGAGAGCATCACAGCCAAGCCTAATCCTGCCTGCAAAGGCACACACTCATGCTGGACAGTGATCTGAAGCAGGAACCTAGCTGAGTTTTCCCCTCCAGTGGTGCGAAGACCCGCTAATACCCCCATTACCGGTTGCTAACAGCACAAACAAGGGATTGAACCTGGACCTTTCTGGTGTCAATGGCTTAACTTGTAAGTTCACTCACTGCACGTCAGGGAAGCTATCAGTACAGAACTGAATTGCTTACTTCTGGTCTCCAACAATGCAATACAAACTTGAAGAAACTTTTATGTATGTATGTATAAACTTTTAAAACCCATAATTCAAAGCAATAAATTTGAAAGCACGTGTGTATAATGGTTTTATTCCTTTCATGGAATTATGTCTGTACTTTAAAGTTATACAGCTCTTTGAGGGGATTGAACTCAGCATTCAGGCCGTGCAACTTCAGTCTAAAGCCAGTTCACCGGCTTCTTCCAACATTGAGTCAGACTCTGACCTGTGTACCTCCATCTACCTTTCCTTGTGCTGCAATTCCAAATCAAGACCCATTAATGGTCCAAAACCTACAACTAATGACTATAAAAGGGAATATGCCATTAAGCTGTGTTTAGAGCTACACAGACACACAGCAGCAGCTTGTAGGACTGACAAGAAATGTCACTGGGACTGCAGAACTCTCCCATTTAAGGGACACATGCCTGCCTTTAAAGACATTCTCACGGTAGAAGTGCTTTCTCTTCCTGCAGACCAGGCTTCGACTGAACGCAAATGCTATCAGGAACTCCAATTTGTGCGAACACTGCAGTCACCACACCCAAAAGATTTTACACAAAGTGGAGGAGGGGAAAAAGGAGATTTGCACTGGTGTGGTTTCCATACATCACTGCACAGTGTACACACTATGTTAACATAACATTTAAGACACAACAGGAAATATTTTGTTGTCAGTTGCCTGGAAGATGAATGGCCCCGAATCCTCCCCAAACTCTAAAGCACATACTGCCTGTAGGCAGTCAGGCGCCATTGAGCCGCTGGCAAAAAAAGCAAAATACAAGCTGCAACGTGAGACTTGTTGACACCTAATAGCAGTTTGACAGAGTACATTCAAGCCAGCCAATGGCAGTTTGTAAACCTCCTGCTTTTCAATTTCTGTAGTCACAGCTCTCGACTGAATAGTTTCCTACAATCTGTTCCTTGCATTTTTAGATTTTTCTAATCCAACATTTCATTAGTTGCTTCTTCATAGTCCATGATCTTCAAAATCAAGAAATGAGACTTTTTTTTGGTGGTGGTGGTGGTGGTGGGGCGGGGGGCGGGGAAGAAAAGAGGGAGAGTGGAAAGAAAGCGTCTAAAATGATCCCATCCTTGCCAGCTAGGTACACCCCAACACCTCACCCACCCCGAGCCGTTCGGGTACATTCTTTTCCTCCCCTCCCCCAAGCCATTCGGGTTTTCCCTTCCCCCACCACCACCCCACCAAAAGCAATTCGGGTCTCCCCCACCCCTCAAGCCATTCAGGTACACAACAGCCAGCGAGGCTCAGTAGCACCCGGCACTTCCCTGGTGGAAAGTGCATTAAGAATAAAACTGGACAGACCACCCGGCATCGGACCACTAGGCACCGGGCACGACAATGGCAAACCAAGCCCAGTTCACCGTGCAAAGTCCTCCTCACTAACATCTGGGCACTTGTGCCAAAATTGGGAGAGCTGTCCCACAGACTAGTCAAGCAACAGCCTGACATAGGTATGATTCTGTGAGTATGGCTTCCATCCAACGTCCCAGACTCTTCCATCACCATCCCTGGGTGTGTCCTGTCCCACCAGAAGGACAGGCCCACCAGAGGTGGCAGTACAGTTATATACAGTCAGGAGGGAGTGGCCCTGGGAGTCCTCAACATCGACTCTGGATCCCATGAAATCTCATGGCATCAGGTCAAATATGGGCAAGGAAACCTCCTGCTGATTACCGCCTACTGTCCTCCCTCAGCTGACGAATCAGTCCTCCTCCATGTTGAGCACCACTTGAAGGAAGCACTGAGGGTAGCAAGGGCACAGAACGTACTCTGGGTGGGGGACTTCAATGTCCATCACCAAGAGTGGCTTGGTAGCACCACTACTGACCGAGTCCTGAAGGACATAGCTGCCAGATTGGGCCTGCGGCAGGTGGTGAGCGAACCAACACAAGGGAAAACCTACTTGACCTCATCCTCACCAATCTACCTGTCGCAGATGCATCTGTCCATGACAGTATTGGTAGGAGTGACCAATGCACAGTCCTCATGGAGACGAAGTCCCGTCTTCGCACTGAGGACACCATCCGACGTGTTGTGTGGTGCTATCACCGTGCTAAATGGGATAGATTCAGAATGGATCTAGCAGCTCATAACTGGGCATCCATGAGGCGCTGTGGGCCATCAGCAGCAGCAGAAGAATTGTATTCCACCACAACCTGTAACTTCATGGCCTGGCATATTCCTCACTCTACCATTACCAACAAGCCAGGGGGATCAACCCTGGTTCAATGAGGAGTGTAGAAGAGCATGCCAGGAGCAGCACCAGGCGTACCTAAAAATGAGGTGCCAACCTGGTGAAGCTGCAACTCAGCACTACATGCATGCTAAACAGCGGAAGCAACATGCCGTAGACAGAGCTAAGCGATTACACAACCAACGGATCAGATCAAAGCCCTGCAGTCCTGCCACATCCAGTCATGAACGGTGGTGGACAATTAAACAACTAACAGGAGGAGGAGGCTCTGTAAACATCCCCGTCCTCAATGATGGCGGAGTCCAGCACGTGAGTGCAAAAGACAAGGCTGAAGCGTTTGCAACCATCTTCAGCCAGAAGTGCCGAGTGGATGATCCATCTCAGCCTCCTCCCAATAACCCCACCATCACAGAAGCCAGTCTTCAGCCAATTCGAATCACTCCACGTGATATCAACGGCTGAGTGCACTGGATACAGCGAAAGATATGGGCCCTGACAACATCCCGGCTGTAGTGCTAAAGACTTGTGCTCCAGAACTAGCCGCGCCTCTAGCCAAACTGTTCCAGTACAGCTACAACACTGGCATCTACCCGACAATGTGGAAAATTGCCCAGGTATGTCCTGTCCACAAAAAGCAGGACAAATCCAATCCGGCCAATTACCGCCCCACCAGTCTACTCTCAATCATCAGCAAAGTGATGGAAGGTGTCGTCAACAGTGCTATCAAGCGGCACTTACTCACCAATAACCTGCTCATTGATGTTCAGTTTGGGTTCCGCCAGGACCACTCGGTCCAGACCTCATTACAGCCTTGGTCCAAACATGGACAAAAGAGCTGAATTCCAGAGGTGAGGTGAGAGTGACTGCCCTTGACATCAAGGCAGCATTTGACCGAGCGTGGCACCAAGGAGCCCTAGTAAAATTGTAGTCAATGGGAATCAGAGGGAAAACTCTCCAATGGCTAGAGTCATACCTAGCACAAAGGAAGATGGTAGTGGTTGTTGGAGGCCAATCATCTCAGCCTCAGGATATTGCTGCAGAAGTTCCTCAGGGCCCAACCATCTTCAACTGCTTTATCAATGACCTTCCCTCCATCATAAGGTCAGAAATGGGGAAGTTTGCTGATGATTGCACAGTGCTCAGTTCCATTCGCAACCCCTCAGATAATGAAGCAGTCCATGCCCGCATGCAGCAAGACCTGGACAACATCCAGGCTTGGGCTCGTAAGTGGCAAGTAACATTCGTGCCAGAAAAGTGCCAGGCAATGACCATCTCCAACAAGAGAGAGTCTAACCACCACCCTTGACATTCAATGGCATTACCATTGCCGAATCCCCCACCATCAACATCCTGGGGTCACCACTGACCAGAAACTTAACTGGATCAGCCATATAAATACTGTGGCTACAAGAGCAGGTCAGAGGCTGGGTATTCTGTGGCGAGTGACTCACCTTCTAACTCCCCAAGGCCTTTCCAACATCTACAAGGCACAAGTCAGGAGTGTGATGGAATACTCTCCACTTGCAGCTCCAAGAACACTCAAGAAGCTCAACACCATCCAGGACAAAGCAGCCTGGTTGATTGGCACCCCATCCACCACCCTAAACATTCACTCCCTTCACCATCGGCACACTGTGGCTGCAGTGTGTACCATCTACAGGATGCACTGCAGCAACTCGCCAAGGCCTCTTCGACAGCACCTCACAAACCCCTGACCTCTATCACCTAGAAGGACAAGGGCAGCAGGCACATGGGAACATCATCACCTGAATGTTCCCTCCAAGTCACACACCATTCCGACTTGGAAATATATCGCCATTCCTTCATTGTCGCTGGGTAAAATCCTGGAACTCCCTTCCTAACAGCACTGTGGGAGAACCTTTACTACACAGACTGCAGCAGTTCAAGAAGACAGCTCACCACCTTCTCAAGGGCAATAAATGCTGGCCTTGCCAGCAACGCCCACATCCCATGAACGAATAAAAAAAAACTCAGAATAGGGATCAAACCTGGGACCTTTCTGGTTTATGTACTGACCTACCCCTGAAATAATGTATTTGAAATGTCAGCAGGTACTATAGATTCTTGTACATTGTATTGAAAGTCAGTTTTCCACTGTTGCCACCACTAGTATAGTCAACAGCAGAACAAGCTAACCGCCATAGGCCTGACTGCATGGGACTGAACTACCCACAGGTCTCCAGTTAAAACTAATGGCAGAGCCCATTTCTTTAAATAACAGGAATCAAGTCTCCAACCTTGATTTGAAACAGTAACAGGAAGTAAACCAGGACAGAGCAGTGAGAAGTTGAATCTGTTTGAACATTACTCCTCCATTATTGCTTTCCCACCTTGTGTGACATTTTTACTATAGGGCCCTAAGCAATCTCTTCGCCCTCAACCGTACAAATTCTGCAGCACAGAGGGGAACAGAGGCAATAGTCATTCTTCAGACAGTTGCCAACTTTTAAAAGTTCCTTTTACTAGCAGCCTATATTGCACAACACTGCGGTTCTTCAACATTCCTATTTCCTTAATGAGTCAACAGTAATGTAATTTCCACCACATAATAGGAAGTAATTCCACTACTTGAAGAGATATAAAGCAAACCACATACATCAGAGCAAATTCTTCGCGATTAGACACGGTGCTCAGTCAATAGACAACAACTTCCCCGGAACTGGGTATTGTTCTGCCAACATCAAAATTACAAAAAGCACTTCCACAAGCCTGAAACTCCACCTCCCTTTCAATTACCTCATTTCATGACTGAGCATTTTACAAGTCAGAGATCAAGACAATGCTTCTTGTGAGACTGGTTACCATCCAGAAACTTACACGTGCCCTATATTTAGTGCTCTAACCCAATTCTGTCTAACCCTCTTTTAAAAAAAAAATTATTCTCCCCCTTCTGAAAGTTTGGATTCTTTGCACAGGTACAGTTCCACAGGCATTCATCTCCCCTGGGGGATAATCAGATATTTACCAGATCCCGTCCTCATTTGATGCCCAAAGGAGAGGTTTCTGGATAATGCTCAAGGGAAAGATCCTGGCCCGGATTTTCCTCTATCTAACCTAGGGATGATGAGGCTAATTGTAACACCCTGACCTGCTAAAGATCAGCCAACTCAGCAGAGGCCAAAAGATTAAATCTGGAATTTCCATAATCTGTGTGTCAGTCACTCCTATGGTGGCATTAGGGGAGCCACCTCACATTATGACATCAAGACACCGTTGTGCACCTGGTACCACAGGGAGGTGGTCCAGCCATCCCAATAGGAACCTGAAGTGACCATATAAGTCATGCTGCCATATACATACTGCAAACAGGCAATAACTTTGGGAAATGTAATACTTATCTATGCCCCAACTGGGAATTCCTGCATTGCACACCCATCCATAGCCAAGCCCCTTCAAAGTCTCTGCTGCTGTGAAGCAAGCCTAGGGATGATTTTCTCTCCTGCTCTCTCCCAAATTAGAGGGACACAGGAACAGGAGGAGGCCATTTAGCCCCTCAAGCCTCTTCCGCTATTCAATGAGATCATAGCTGATCTTTGACCCAACTCCATCCACCCACCTTAACCAAAGGTACTAAGGAATATGGGGCTAACAAAATTCCAGCAATCTCAGATTTAAAATTAACAATTGAGCTAGCATCAACTGCCGTTTGCAGAAGAGAGTTCCAAACTTCTACACCCTTTGCGTGTCGGAGTGTTTTCTAACTTCACTCCTGTAAGTCCTGGCTCCAATTTTTAGGCTATGTCTCCTAGTCCTGGACTCCTCAACCAGCTACCTACCCTATCAGTTCCCCTTAATATCTTGAAAATGTCGATCAAATCACCCCTTAATCTCTAAATTCCCGAGAATACAACTCTAGTTTGTGTAATCTCTCCTCGTAATTTATTCCTTGGAGTCCAGGTATCATTCTAGTAAATCTACGCTGCACTCCAAGGCCAATATATCCTTCCTAAAGTGCAGTGCCCAGAACTGAACCCAGTACTCCAGGTGTGGTCTAACCAGGGCTTTGTATAACTGTAGCATAACTTCTACCCCCTTGTATTTTAATCCTCTCGATATAGCCATCATTCTTCTATTAGCCTTTTTGATTATTTTCTGTACCTATCCATGACATTTTAATAATGCAGATGGACCCCTACGTCTCTTTGAACCTCCACTCTTTTGAGCTTTTCATCATTTAGAAAATACTCTGTTCTATCCTTTTTAGGTCCAAAGTGGATGACCTCACACTTGCCTACATCAAAATCCAGCTGCCAGTTTTGCCCCCTTAATCTAATATCTGTAATTTTATGCTTCCATCTGCACTTACAATGCTGCGTATCTTTGTGTCCTCAGCAAATGAGGATAGGTGGCTCTCCATCCCGTCATCTACGTCGTTGATAAATACAATGAATAGTGGAGGCCCCAACACAGATCTCTGTGGGACACCACTAGTCACATCCTGTCAATTTGAGTACCTGCCCATTATCCTTACTCTCTGCTTCCTGCTACTCAGCCAATTTCCTAACCAGGTCAATAATTTGCCCTCAATTCCACGAGCTTCAACTTTAGCTTTCAATTTCTTCAAAGAGTCACCTCTTCAAAAAATTCAATCAGGTTCGTCAGGCATGACCTACCCTTTACAAATCCATGCTGCTCTCTCTGATCAGCTGAAAAGTGATCAAGGTGTTCAGTCACTCTATCCTGAATTATAGACTCTAGTAATTTCCCAACAAGAGATGTTAGCCTAAGTGGTCTAGAATTCCCTGGTTTCCCTCTCTCACCTTTCTTAAATAGCAGAGTGACATGTAACTTTCCAATCTAAAGGAACAGTTCCTGAATTGAGAGAACTTTGGAAGATTATAGTTAGGGCTTCTGCAATGTTCTCACCTACTTCCTTTAAAAGCCTGGGATGGAAACCATCTGGTCCTGGGGATTTGTCACTCTTTAGTGCCATTATTTTCTTCATTGCTGTTAATTTGCTTACGTTAATTATGGTGAGTCCCTGTCACCGATTCAAAATTAGTTTCCTTGGGGTGTCCTGCATGCTATCCTCTTCCTCTACTGTAAATACTGATGCAAAGTAATTATTTAACATGTCCACCATTTCCTTATTTTCATTTATATCACCATTATCAGTTTTTAAGGGGCCCACATTGCTCGACTACCCTCTTTTTCCTAATACAATTGTAAAAATGTTGTTGAATTTGATATCCTTGCAAGTATCTTTTCATATTCCCTTTTTGTAGCTGTTATTATCTGTTTTGTCACCCTTTGCATCTCTCCCAGTTGCCAGGATCAGTGCTATTTTTTGCATTTTTGTATGCAGCCCTTCATTCAACGCACAGCAGACAACAGGAACTCAGTTGTGTAAACCACCCAAGTGTTGACCCATCGCGTCTGACTGCCCATTTGTTCAAAAATATGCTTCATAGGCTCTTCCAATAGCTCAGATAGTAAACGCATGCCCATTAAGACTCGAGTTTCCAGGATCAATCTGCACTCTGAACCAAGATGATCTCCTGCCCCGTTCACTATTCGATTACTCCTGCTGGAAAGGTCATTATAAAAAAGAGTGTCAAGCAAAGAAAGAATCAAGCTGGACCAAGATGCTTCCTCCCCCCCCCCTCCCCATCCAAAAGGATCAAGCGGCCTGCCAGCACTCCTTTTCCAAGCTCAAGTACAACTGAACCCAGCCCCTTCTGGGGAGGAAAAACTGCTGAAGAAAAATTGTACAGGGGAAGACCAGAGTTTTCCCACAGCATAATTCAGGCTCCAACCCCAATTCACTGATCCCATTCAGATTTAATCACAGAACAATGTCTACCTGCCGGCATACTTTCTAGCACAGATCTCTCTGCAGGCTGTGGATTGTGCTTCTATTTTAAAAACAAACCAGAATCCCAAGGCTTCGAATGACTTTAGCTGACACAAGCTGTTGAAACCTCGATCCGTAGAGACATTTTCTTTCAAAAGACCAGACGCTGCAAAAAAAATGCACTTCTAAATTAGAATAGGAAAATACAAATACAAGATTTAAAAAAAATTCTCTGCCCTTGTATATTTAATCTACTTCGAAGACAGCCAAAAATTTCCAGCAAAACTGCTCCAGGGGTCTCTGAATTCCATTGTGAGGCAGCACAGCATGACACTGAATTGGAGTGTCCCCCACACCTCGAGGAACAGTTTAACAGTTTGTATTCTCCAAGCACAGGCTGAGGAAGCCCCTCATTCTCAAGGGATTGCATCACACTTCGAGCAGTGCTGACAGTTAGAGGCAGAATCCCAGCTGACTGCTCATCCTTAGACAAGCAGGAAAGCACAGGCCATACTCAATGCATATACACACAGCTGCTCAAATCCGAGATGCAATCACATTAACCCATTAGCACTCCTTTGCTCTCAAGAGATGTGCATAGTCAGTGTCAAGAGTCCACAACTTGTAACATAAAAAGGCAGAGTCCAATCATTCTGAATGTTTTGGGGAGGTTTGTAATGACTAGTTTTAAGTCTGTTACTGGGATCATTCAGCACCAGTACATGCCCCTGACCAGCCCACGGCCATGTAGCCGATTTACTGAGCCAGTCACCATGCTACAGTTTTTCAGCCTATTTAAAACTTACTCATGCAGCAATCTAAATTCTGATGCAAATCTTCGGTTCAAATCATGCCCTCCATGCCAGAAGTGTCTAAATATTAAACCCTGAATCGATCATTGGGTTTTATTCACAGTTTAATGAGACATTTGGTATAATCTGGATAAAAACCTCTAATTCAGCACTGGTAACTGTATTGCAGTATTGCCAATTCAGCAATATATTCCCCTAAAATGTCTCTTACGAATGCAGCAACTAATGAGGAGACTGGATACTGTGGGTGCCAGCTGCTCTTTAATACCTTGTCCAGGTGGCATTTTTCTTCTTTTAAAAAGTGTAGTTTAAATGTTGACAGGCTATTTGATGTTGGGGAGCAGGGGGGTGAGGGTGGGGGCAAAGAAAGAGACAGAAGTCCAAAACACACCATGCCAAAGTGGTAGAAAACTTGCAGCTGTGACAGTTCATGCTGTAAATTCTGGTAGCCAACTGCACCTTCATGGGATGGTGCAACACTACACGCCCCCCTACAGAGGGAAAACAGTCAACCCAGACTGTTGCCCACACCTCTTAGCAACTGGTTTCAGAGGTGGGAGCAGCTCTTCTCATCTATGTTCTTGCTCCTTTTGTGCCAACAGTCTGGATCTGTACAGAAGTAGCACAAATTAAACAAACGCTGAGAGCTAAATCATCTACATTTTAGATACCCGGATTACATCTCCACAATATGATCAGCGGCAAGGGGTCTGTTGCCATCATCATTTAATTCTGGCCTTGGTGGGCTGAGCTTAGCTCATTTGTACAGACCAGTGATGTGACTTTATCACTGCACACCTGAAGGATCTTCAACAATCTGAGAACCACTATCAAAATGACAATGCAACTATTTTTGCAGCAATTGTGCACACATTCCATGACTGATACTAAAACTGGCAGGATTTTCACAGTGATAACTCACTTCCATCAGAAATATAAATGGGGTACAAGATTATAACATTACATAACCTTCATGGAATTATAGATCATATTTTGAGTCTCCCACTGTATGGACATTTCAAACTCAAGTAAAAAGAAACTTGGTTGGAGCTAATTTTGGTTAACAAAAGTTTCTCTAAATGCAGCACACACTTGTGTGGAATGCAACTTTAAATGTATACACATGTACTGAACAGGGTCAAACAGCACTTAATAGAGTACACGCCACTGTGTGAATACAACATTCACAACTAGCATGTGGACCTATTCCCACTCTCTATAAGAGACGGCAACGAGTTTCCTGTTCAGCATAAAATCTGATCACCAATCCCATATAATGAAATCTTGCCCAGCAGCCTTGCAGCATCTACTGGACTGCCATCATCCACTAATTTAGTCATTTAAATCGGGTTAGTACGGTAGTATCTGTTCTTCCCAAAGCCATACTGGGATTCTGCAACTGCTGACCTTTCCAGATGGTGGTAGTGAAATCGCCTGAAATTTCCTACTCAATACATACCAGGCCCTTTCAGGTCACAATTAGGCACTGTGCATCTCTCTAGTCTCCAGATCTCAAATTTTGATACCCAATATTGGAAAAACAAAAAGCTGAAAGAAGTGCTGGCAACAGCAGCTCAGCTATTCTGGGAAGAGGCTAATGTTTTGGGTGGAGCTTCTTAGAGATTAAACTCTCCACCTGAAGCATGAACCCCTTTTTCTTCAGTATTCCATCAAACCAGGAATAGATTTCCAGCAGCGTTTTATTTCAGGCCTCCCTCCAGCATTCAGTTTTTTTTTTAACATAAACTTGGCATATCACTGTCTGCTTTTCCCTCCTCCACTTTCCTTAAAAAGTGGGATATTTTCCAGTGTGTTGCAAAATACGGGGGTGGCAAAATTGGAAACATCCACAAGTTGAGAGCAAAACAAAGATGTCCACTTTTGTTTTGATAGCAGAAGAAAGTCATGTTACAAACTGGATTTCTTTTATAGTACACGGACACTTCGACAAAGATAAACTGAGGAAATGATTCAGTGACAATTTTGAAAAAGATGTCAAAAGTTGTAGTTGCAATGAATTACCATGCCTGAAACAGTCTACTTACTATATGACAGATAAGATTCAATGTGAGAAATTTAAAACAGATTGCCAGATACAAGATCCCAGATGGGAGATTCATGACCGAGCAAAAGCAGCATTTTTTTTTAAAAAAAGGTTTGTGAGGCTGTGGAATGCACCAGTTAGTGATTGAAGCAGAGACCATGTCAACATTGAAGAATAGGTTAGATAAGTGGCTGAAGGACAGGGGAATGTAGGGATATGGGAACAGGGTGAGCACATGGATTAGGACACTGATGTGGAGGATAAAACCAACACGGACTAGTTGGGTCAAACAGCCTGTTTCCATATTGTAATTTACAAACACACGAATTAAGAGCAGGAGTAGGCCATTCGAGCCTGCTCTGCCATTTGATAAGATCATGGCTGATCTGATTGTGACCTCAACCCTACTTTCCCGTCGACCTACTATAACCTTTGACTCCCTTCTTAATCAGGAATCTATCAAACTCAGCCTTAAAAATATTCAATGACCCTGCCTCCACCACTCTCTGGGGAAAGAGTGTTCCATAGACTCACGACCCTCAGAGAAAATATTTCTCCTCATCTCCGTCTTAAATGGGAGACCCCTTATTTTTAAACTGTGGCACCTAGTTCTAGTCTCTCCCACAAGGGGAAATGTCCCCTCAAGATCTTATATGTTTCAATAAGGTCACCTCTCATTCTTCTAAACTCCAATGTATACAGGCCCAACTTGTCCAACCTTTCCTCATAAGATAACCCCCTCATCCCAGGAATCAGTCAAGTGAACCTTCTCTGAACCGCCTCCAAAGCAAATTTAGCAACCATATATTCGGTCCCTTCATCCAAGTCATTGATATAGATTGTAAATAGTTGATGCCCAAGCACTGATCCCTGTGGCACTCCAATCATTACATCTTGCCAACCTGAAAATGACTCATTTATGCCTATTCTCTGTTTCCTGTTAACCAATCCTTTAACCATGCTAATATGTAACCCCCCTCCACCATGAGCTCTTATTTTGTGAAGTAGCCTTTGATTGTGGCACCTTGTCAAAAGCCTTCTGGAAATCTAAGGACACCTCATCCACAGGATCCCCTTTATCCACGTTGCTTGTTACTTCCTCAAAGAACCCTAATAAATTAGTCAAACACAATTTCCCTTTCACAAAGCAGTGGTGTCTCTGCCTGATTGCATTGAGATTTTCTAAGTGCCCTGCTATAACCTCCTTAATAATCGATTCTAGCATTTTCCCTATGACAGATGTTAAGCTAATTAGCCTGTAGTTTCCTGCTTTCTGTCTCCCTCCTTTCTTGAATAGAGGAGTTACATTCACTATTTTCCAATCTGATGGGACCCTTCCAGAATCTAGGGAATTTTGGAAAATTAATACCAATGCATCTACTATCTCTGCAGCCACTTCTTTTAAGACTGTAGGACGAAGTCCGTCAGGACCTGGGGACTTGTCAGCTTTTAGTTCTAATAATTTTTTCAAAACCCTTTCCCTGGTGATTGTAAATGTTTTAAGTCCTTCCCTCCCTTTCACCTCTTGATTCACAATTATTTCTGGCATGTTATTTGTATACTCTACAGTGAAGACGGACGCAAAATATCTGTTCAGTTTATCCGCCATTTCCTTATTCTCCATTATTAATTTCCCAGACTCACTCTCTGGAGTACCAAAGCTCACTTTACTTACTCTTTTCATTTTTAAATACCGGTAGAAACTTTTACTATCTGTTTTTATATTTCTAGCTAGCTTTCTCTCGTACTCTAATTTCTCCCTCATTATTCTTTTAGTCATTCTTTGCTGATTTTTATATTCTTCCCAATCTTCCGACCTGCCATTAATCTTCAAAGAATTGTATGCTTTTTCTCTTCCTTAGTTAGCCACAGATGGTACGTCCTTCCCCTAGAGTCTTTCTTTCTCATTGGAATGTATCTTTGCTGAGTGTTATAAGAACATAAGAAATTGGAGCAGGAGTAGGCCAATCGGCCCCTCGAGCCTGCTCCGCCATTCAATAAGATCATGGCTGATCTGATCCCAACCACAAATCGAAAGAACACAAGAAGTAGGAGCAGAACCCGGCCACACAGCCCCTGGGCCCTCTCCGCCATCCACAGGGCATTGACCGATCCGAACTCAGCTTCATGTCCAATTTTCTGCCCGCTCCCCATAACCCCTAATTCCCTTTACTTCTAGAAAACTGTCTATTTCTGTTTTAAATTTATCTAATGATGTAGCTTCCACAGCTTCCTGGGGCAGCAAATTCCACAGACCTACCACCCTCTGAGTGAAGAAGTTTCTCCTCATCTCAGTTTTGAAAGAGCAGCCCCTTATTCTAAGATTATGCCCCCTAGTTCTAGTTTCACCCATCTTTGGGAACATCCTTACTGCATCCACCCGATCAAGCCCCTTCACAATCTTATATGTTTCAATAAGATCGCCTCTCATTCTTCTCAACTCCAATGAGTAGAGTCCCAATCGACTCAACCTCTCCTCATATGTCCACCCCCTCATCCCCGGGATTAACCGAGTGAACCTTCTTTGTACTGCCTCGAGAGCAAGTATGTCTTTTCTTAAGTTATGAAATATCTAATTAAATGTCTGCCACTGCATCTCTACTGACATATCCCTTAACCTATGTTCCCAGTTCATTTTAGCCAGCTCTGTCTTCATGCTCTCGTAATTGCCCATATTTAAGTTTAAAACACTAGTCCTGGACTTACTCTTCTCTCCCTCAAACTGAATGCGAAATTCAATCATATTATGATCACTGCTACCTAGAGGCTCCTTTACAATGAGGTCATTAATTAATCCTGTCTCATTACACGTTACGAGATCTAGAATAGCCTGCTCTCTGGTTGGCTTTAGAACGTGCTGCTCTAAGAAACTGTCCCGAAAGCACTATGAACTCATCTTCCAGGCTACCTTTGCCAATCAGATCCTTCCAATCTATATGTAGATTAAAATCACCGCTGTTCCTTTCTCACAAGCCCCCATTATTTCTTCCTGTATACCCTGTTCTTATAGTATGGTTACTGTTAGGGGGTCTGTAAACTACTCCCACAAGTGACTTCTTGCCTTTACTATTTCTTATCTCTACCCAAACTGATTCTACATCTTGATCTTTAGAACTAAGGTCATTTCTCTCTATTATACTCATGTCATCCTTAATTAACAGAGCTACCCCTCCACCGAGTCCTAACTTCCTGTCCTTCCACATAGAATTCTATTAATTCTATGCGAACAAGAAGTACCTTAAACTAGGTTTTCAGGGAACTGTTCTATTGGTGTGAATGGTATACATCACCAGGTACTGGAGTTACCAAGGGCCACAAATTATGCAGCATACAACTCTGCTCAATCACGTTTTTCCCCCCTCTATTTTGGTTCTATAACGTGTACGAGGCTGACGTCAGGGAAAGGATCTTGTATACTAACAATGCAAAAGCCCGACTGCTGCAGGTAAATCATACTGGTAAATCTTTTTTGCACCTGCTCAAGTGCCTTTTTATAATTAGGAGACAGAACCGTTCATAGTACCATGGGTCTTCTGTCTTTTAGTTTGGATCGCAACACTGGTGTCTGAGTTGGGGTCCAGCGTTTGTATAACTAAATCTAGCTCCTTTACTGTAACAGTATACTTGGTTTTTCTACAGGTCTATCAGCAGGTTGAAGGAGCCAGATTTAGTGGAAACGCAGGGAGCTGATTCACGGCTGCCTGTATCCCAGAATCCAATATAACAGCAGCTTTACAGTAGACACAGCAATTTAGAATTAGACTAAAAAGAGGGAAGAAAATGATAAAGATAAAGATTTTTTTTAAAAAGTGATCAAAATATGTTTTTATACAACAAATGTCTCTTTTCCCACTTGGTTTCTTGAGATGAATGAAAGCAGCTTTCTTCCATTCACACACCCATCCCCACGGGTATTTTCCTGGAGGGACGTTGCCAAGAAAACACTGGAATTTCAAAACTATCATTATATTGTATTTGCCTCTTCACGTCCTTTTGAAAAAATGTTCACTTTGAAATGCTGGGGTCAGGTATACAAGCACAGCTGAAAACTACCGCTTTTGTTCATATCAACTCTGACTCACAGAGTCCAGAGCAGCACCTGTTAAAAGAAGCCAGGGAGGAAATAGCGGAGGCTTTAACAATCATTTTCCAAACTTCACTGGATACAGGGGTTGTGCCGGAAGATTGGAGGACTGCTAACGTTGTTTAAAAAGGGAGTGAAGGATAGACCGAGTAATTACAGGCCAGTCAGCCTAACCTCGGTGATGGGGCAAATTATTAGAATCAATTCTGAGGGACAGGATAAATGTCACTTAGAAAGGCACGGATTGATCAAGGACAGTCAGTACGGATTTGTTAAGTGGAGGTCGTGTCTGACTAACTTGATTGAATTTTTCGAGGAGGTGACAAGGAGGATCGATGAGGGTAGCATAATTGGTGTAGTCTACATGGATTCTAGCAAGGCTTTTGACAAGGTCCCACATGGCAGATTGATCAAAAAAGTAAAGGCCCGTGGGATCCAAAGGAATGTGGCAAACTGGATCCAAAATTGGCTCAGTGGCAGGAAACAAAGAGTAATGGTCGACAGGTGTTTTTGTGACTGGAAGACTGTTTCCAGTGGGATGCTGCAGG
Source organism: Heptranchias perlo (assembly GCF_035084215.1). Lineage (NCBI taxonomy): Eukaryota > Metazoa > Chordata > Chondrichthyes > Hexanchiformes > Hexanchidae > Heptranchias > Heptranchias perlo. The sequence goes on from NC_090346.1 coordinate 18,634,043, forward strand.
GCTCGGTACTAGGTCCTTTGCTTTTTGTGGTATACATTAACGACTTGGACTTAAACGTAGGGGGCATGATTAAGAAATTTGGGGATGACACAAAGATAGGCTGTGTGGTTGATAGTGAGGAGGAAAGCTGTAGACTGCAGGAAGATATCAATGGACGGCCAGATGGACAGAAGAGTGGCAAATGGAATTCAATCCGGAGAAGTGTGAGGAAATGCATTTGGAGAAAGCAAACAAGGCAAGGGAATACACAATAAATGGGAGGATACTGAGAGGTGCACAGGAACAGAGGGACCTTGGAGTGCATGTTCACAGATCCCTGAAGGTAGCAGGACAGGTAAATAAGGTGGTTAAGGTGGGACTCGTGCCAAAATTGGGAGAGCTGTCCCACAGACTAGTCAAGCAACAGCCTGACACAGCCACTCACAGAATTATACCTTTCATCCAACGTCCCAGACTCTTCCATCACCATCCCTGGGTATGTCCTGTCCTGCCAGCAGGACAGACCCAACAGATGTGGTGGTACAGTGATATACAGTCGGTCGGGAGGGGACCTGGGAGTCCTCAACATCGACTCCGGATCCCATGATATCTCATGGCATCAGGTCAAACATGGGCAAGGAAATCTCCTCCTCCATGTTGAACACCACTTGGATGAAGCACCGAGGGCAGCAAGGGCACAGAATGTACTCTAGGTGGGGGACTTCAACGTCCATCACCAAGAGTGACTCAGTAAACATAGAAACATAGAAAATAGGAGCAAGAATAGGCCATTCGGCCCTGCTCCGCCATTCAGAACCATCATGGCTGATTGTCCAACTCAGTACCCTGCTCCCGCTTTTTCCCCATATCCCTTGATCCCTTTAGCATTGAGAAATATATCTATCTCCTTCTTGAATACATCTAATGACTTGGCCTCCACTGCCTTTTGTGGTAGAGAATTCCACAGGTTCACCACCGAGTGAAGAAATTTCTCCTCATCTCAGTTTTAAATGGCATACTCCGTATCTTGAGACTGTGACCCCTGGTTCTGGACTCCACAGCCATCCAGAACATCCTCCCTGCATCTAGTCTGTCTAGTCCTGTTAGAATTTTATATGTTTCAATGAGATCACCTCTCATTCTTCTAAACTCTCATGAATATAGGCCTAGTCGACCCAATCTCTCCTCATACATCAGTCCTGCCATTGCAGGAATCAGTCTGGTAAACTTTCATTGCACTCCCTATATGGCAACGACATCCTTCCTCAGATAAGGAGACCAAAACTGCACACAATACTCCAGATGTGGTCTCACCAAGGCCCAGTATAACTGCAGTAAGACATCCCTGCTCCTGTACTCAAATCCTCTTGCAATGAAGGCCAACATACCATTCGCCTTCCTAACTGCTTGCTGCACCTGAATGCTTGCTTTCAGCGACTGGTGTACAAGGACACCCAGGTCTCGTTGCACTTCCCCTTTTCCCAATCTATCACCATTCAGATAATAATCTGCCTTTCTGTTTTTACAACCAAAGTGGATAACCTCACATTTATCCATGTTATACTGCATCTGCCATGTTCTTGCCCACTCACCCAAAATGTCTAAATCACATTGGAGCCAATTTGCATCCTCCTCACAGCTCACATTTTATCCCAGCTGTGTGTCATCTGCAAACTTGGAAACGTTACATTTAGTTCCTTCATCCAAATCATTGATATATATTGTGAATAGCTGGGGCCCAAGCACTGATCCATGCGGTACCCCATTAGTCACTGCCTGCCACCGGAAAAAGACCCGTTTATTCCTACTTTCTGTTTCCTGTCTGTCAACCAATTCTCAATCCATGCCAGTATATTCCCCCCAATCGCATGTGCTTAATTTTGCACACTAACCTCTTGTGTGGGACCCTATCAAAAGCCTTCTGAAAATCCAAATACACCACATCCACTGGTTCTCCCCTATCTATTCTACTAGTTACATCCTCAAAAAACTCCAGTAGATTTGTTAAGCATGATTTCTCTTTCATAAACCCATGCTTACTTTGTCCAATCCCGTTAATGCCTTCCAAGTGTTCTGTTATTACATCTTTTATAATAGACTAGCATTTTCTCCACTACTGATGTTAGGCTAACTGGTCTGTAATTCCCTGTTTTTTCTCTCCCTCCTTTTTTAAATAGTGGGGTTACATTTGCCACCCTCCAATCTGTAGGAACTGTTCCAGAGTCTATAGAATTTTGAAAGATGATCACCAATGCACCCACTATTTCCAGGGCCACTTCCTTTAGTACTCTGGGATGTAGATTATCAGGCCCTGGGGATTTGTCAGTCTTTAGCCCCATTAATTTCCCTAGCACTATTTTTTTTTTACTAATACTGGTTTCCTTCAGTTCCTCCCCCTCACTAGACCCTTGGTTCCTGAACATTTCTGGCAGGTTATTTGTGTCCATCTTTGTGAAGACAGAACTAAAGTATATGTTTAATTGTTCTGCCATTTCTTTGTTCCCCATTATAATTATCTGACTGTAAGGGACCTACATTTGTCTTCAGTAATCTTTTTCTCTTGACATATTTATAGAAGCTTTTACAATCAGTTTTTATGTTCCCTGCTAGTTTACTCTCATACTCTATTTTCCCCCCTCTTGATCAATCTCTTTGTCCTCCTTTGCTGAATTCTGAGCTGCTCCCAATCCTCAGGCTTGCCGCTTTTTCTGGCAATTTCATATGTCTCCTTTTTGGATCTAATACTATCCCTAATTTCTTTTGTAAGCCACAGTTGAGCCACCTTTCCTGTTTTATTTTTGTGCCAGACAGGAATGAAGAATTGTTGTAATTCCTGCACAAGTTCTTTAAACATTAGCCATTGCCTATCCACCATCATCCCTTTTAGAAAAGTTCCCCAATCTATCATAGCCAACTTGCACCTCATACTTTCGTAATTTCCTTTGTTTAGATTCAGGATCCTTGTTTCGGTTTCAACTACTTCACCCTCCACCATTATGAGGAATTCTATCATGTTATGGTCGCTCTTCCCTAAGGGACCCTGCACAACAAGATTGTTAATTAATCCTTTCTCATTGCACAATACCCAGTCTAGGATCGCCTGTTCTCTAGTTGGTTCCTCAACGTATTGGTCTAGAAAACCATCACGTACACACTCCAGGAATTCCTCCCCCACGGTACTATTGCTAATTAGGTTTGACCAATCTATATGTAGATTAAAGTCACCCATGATTATAGTTGTACCCTTCTTGTATGCGTCTCTAATTTCCTGTTTAATGCAATGCCCTCCCCTACATCTCTACTACTGTTTGGGGGTCTATAGACAACCCCCACCAGCGTTTTCTGCCCCTTGGTGTTTCCTCGCTCCACCCATACAGATTCCACATCGTGATTTTCCGAGCCAATATCCTTCCTCACTATTGCATTGATTTCCTCCTTTACTAACAACGCTACCCCACCTCCTTTCCCTTTTTGCCTGTCCTTCCTAAATATTGAATACCCCTGTCCGAGCTGGCCGAGTCCTGAAGGACATAGCTGCCAGACTTGGCCTGTGGCAGGTGGTGAGTGAACCAACGTGAGGGAAAAACCTACTTGACCTCATCCTCACCAATCTACCTGTCGCAGATGCATCTGTCCATGACAGTATTGGTAAGAGTGACCACTGCACAGTCCTTGCGGAGACAAAGTCCCGTCTTCGCACCGAAGACACCCTCCAACGTGTTGTGTGGCATTACCACCGTGCTAAATGGAATAGATTCAGAACAGATCTAGCAGCTCAAAACTGAGCATCCATGAGGCGCTGTGGGCCATTAGCAGCAGCAGAATTGTATTCCAGCACAATCTATAACTTCATGGCCCGGCATAATCTACTACCATTACCAACAAGCCAGGGGATCAACCCTGGTTCAATGAGGAGTAAAGAAGAGCAGGCCAGGAGCAGCACCAGGCATACCTAAAAATGAAGTGAAGCTACAACACAAGACTACATGCATGCTAAACAGCAGAAGCAATATGCTATAGACAGAGCTAAGCGTTTCCACAACCAACGGATCAGATCAAAGCTCTGCAGTCCAGCCACATCCAGTCATGAACGGTGGTGGACAATTAAACAACTAACAGGAGGAGGAGGCGGCTCTGTAAACATCCCCATCCTCAATGATGGCAGAGTCCAGCACATGAGTGCAAAAGACAAGGCTGAAGCGATTGCAACCATCTTCAGCCAGAAGTGCAGAGTAGATGATCCAACTCGGTCTCCTCCCAATATCCCCAACATCACAGAAGCCAGTCTTAAGCCAATTCGATTCACTCCACATGATATCAAGAAACGGCTGAGGGCACTGGATACAACAAAGGCTATGGGTCCCAACAACATCCCGGCTGTACTGCTGAAGACTTGTGCTCCAGAACTAGCAGCGCCTCTACCCAGACTGTTCCAGTACATCTATAACACTGGCACCTACCCAACAATGTGGAAAATTGCCCAGGTACGTCCTGTCCAGTCCACAAAAAGCAGGACAAATCCAATCCAGCCAATTACCGCCCCCATCAGTCTACTCTCAATCATCAGCAAAGTGATGGAAGGTGACGTCGACAGCGCTATCAAGCGGCACTTACTCACCAATAACCTGCTCACCGATGCTCAGTTTGGGTTCCGGCAGGATCACTCAGCTCCAGACCTCATTACAGTCTTGGTCCAAACATGGACAAAAGAGCTGAATTCCAGAGGTGAGGAGAGAGTGACAGCCCTTGAAATCAAAGCAGCATTTGACCGAGTGTGGCACCAAGGAGCCCTAGTAAAATTGAGGTCAACCTCTCCAGTGGCTGGAGTCATACCTAGCACAAAGGAAGTGGTTGTTGGAGGCCAATCATCTCAGCCCCAGGACATTGCTGCAGGAGTTCCTCAGGGCAGTGTCCTAGGCCCAACCATCTTCAGCTGCTTCATCAATGACCTTCCCTCCATCATAAGGTCAGAAATGGGGATGTTCGCTGATGATTGCACAGTGTTCAGTTCCATTCGCAACCACTCAGATAACAAAGCAGTCCGTGCCCACATGCAGCAAGACTTGGACAACATCCAGGCTTGGGCTGGTAAGTGGCAAGAAACATTTGCGCCAGACAAGTGTGTGAGGCAATGGCCATCTCCAACGAGAGTCTAACCACCTCCCCTTGACATTCAACTGCATTAGCATTGCCGAATCCCCCACCATCAACATCCTGGGGGGGGGGGGGGGTCACCATTGACCAGAAACTTAACTGGACCAACCACATAAATACTGTGGCTACAAGAGCAGGTCAGAGGCTGGGTATTCTGCGGCGAGTGACTCACCTCCTGACTCCCCAAAGCCTTTCCACCATCTACAAGGCACAAGTCAGCAGCGTGATGGAATACTCTCCACTTGCGTGGATGAGTGCAGCTCCAACAACACTCAAGAAGCTCGACATCATCCAGGACAAAGCAGCCCGCTTGGATGGGGTGCCAATCACCACCCTAAACATTCACTCCCTTCACCACCGGCGCACCGTGGCTGCAGTGTATACCATCCACAGGATGCACTGCAGCAACTCGCCAAGGCTTCTTCGACAGCACCTCCCAAACCTCTACCACCTAGAAGGACAAGGGCAGCAGGCACATGGGAACACCACCAACTGCACGTTCCCCTCCAAGTCACACACCATCCTGACTTGGAAATATATCGCCGTTCCTTCATCGTCGCTGGGTCAAAATCCTGGAACTCCCTTCCTAACAGCACTGTGGGAGAACCTTCACCACAGGGACTGCAGCAGTTCAAGAAGGTGGCTCACCACCACCTTCTCAAGGGCAATTAGGGATGGGCAATAAATGCTGGCCTTGCCAGCGAAGCCCACGTCTCATGAATGTATAAAAAAAAATTAGCCGAGGAATAGAATATAAATGCAGGGACGTTATGCTGGAACTGTATCGAACACTAGTTAGGCCACAGCTTGAGTACTGCGCACAGTTCTGGTCACCACATTACAGGGAGTATGTAATTGCACTAGAAAGGGTGCAGAGGAGATTTACAAGGATGTTGCCAGGACTGGAGAATTTTCATTATGATGACAGATTGGATCGGCTGGGAATGTTTTCCTTGGAACGGAGAAGGCTGAGGGGTGATTTGATTGAGGTGTACAAATTTGAGGGGCCTAGATAGAGTAGATGGGAAGGACCTATTTCCCTTAGCGGAGGGGTCAATAACCAGGGGGCATAGATTTAAAATGATTGGTAGAATGATTAGAGTGGAAATTAGGAAAATCTTTTTCACCCAGAGGGTGGTGGGCGTCTGGAACTCACTGGCTGAGAGGGTGGTAGAGGCAGAAACCCTCAACTCATTAAAAAAATACCTGGATGTGCACCTGAAGAGCCGTGACCTGCAGGGCATCGGACCAAATGCGGGAGAGTGGGATTCGGCTGGGTGACTCGTTTCTCAACCGGGCGCGGACACGATGGGCCGAATAGCTTCCTTCTGTGTCGTAAATTTTCTATGATTCTACATAGGTGCAAAAGTCATATGTACATTGATGGTAAGTGCAGTGACTGTAGCAGATTGCTTTGGTGCACCGGTTTTCAAACTAGAGTATCCTGGTGTAGGCCTACAAAAGGGTGAGGATTCGCAAAATCAAATTTCTATTAGTTTATTTATTGCCTTACTAACATGATTTATGTTATATACCAATACATACCTCCTGCCAGGATAGCTGTTTTCCTTTGCTGCCTTGCAGTTTGAAGTTAAGAAATGAAGCCCCTGCGTACAAATGTTTGAAAACCACTTAACAACTAGAATGATGAAATTAAATGTAATAATGTTACTGGAGTACCTACTTTCATGGATTTTAGAGCACTTTCTACAATTCAACTTAGAAACAATTATTTTTAAAAATACAAAGTATTCCCACTTATAAAGATGATTCAAGTGCAACACTGAGCTTGGAGCTGCATCCGGTAACACCAACCATCATGTTTTACTGAAATACCGAGAGCCAAACCTGGATTCACACTAGACATGATCAGGAGTTTGGTCAACTGCTCATTGTTCAATCCAACTGCTCATTCTTCAACAACAGTGACCAAGGCTGCCTGTTACAGATTCAATCTACCTTCCAAAACTACGTTCAGGAATGGTGGGAAGTTTGGTGAAGTTTCAAAACACAAACCCTTCTATGTAATAATTTTTTGTCCATCTCCATCCCAATTGATACTGACCTACAGCAATGTTTATGTTGACTGTACTGATAACAGCAGGTACAAAGCACCCCTTCTATCACACTACAACATAAAGCAGGCAAACTCCATGTCTCCCAGCGCCGATTTGAACCAAATTTTTTGTAAGTCTGCAATGGAGGTCAGAGATGTGAAAAACAGTCACCACACTGGTGCACTAAGGCAAGTCACCTCTGTCCCAATGGGGACTGGTACCACACTGCTACACTAAGGCAAGAGTGGCATAAATGACATGTCCCCCTTGAGCACTTTTCCAGAGCTTCAGTGTCCAACATTTCTCAACTCCAAAATATAACTGATGAAATGCTTAATGCATCTGTTGCAGGTCATTGTCTTATCAGATCTTCACTCTTGCATGCCACAAGGCTACACATACCTTGTGTGTTTGGCGGGGTCAGTAGCATTACAGGACTCAGGCAGGAATAGTCAGCGGTGCAGATGGCCCATCGCTTGAAGCTCATCACAGTTGCACATCACTGAGTTACTGTCACTGTAATCCCATTCCCACATCATTACTTTTGAACGATCAATGCAGTGTGCAAGTGAATGAGGCATTGCCAGATTGGCCACAGTTCAGAGGCTCCAGTTGGGAGCTGCTCACCAAGTTCATTATCCACACGACGTGCCTTATTCTGTAGACGTGTTCTCCAAATGTTCATTCTCAAACTGGAGTCGAGAGGGTTGACCAAGTGCAGGAAGCTGCACCTTGGCTAGTCTACTCTAAGCACGATGGGGCTGGAACAATGGATGGTGAGGATCGTTAGATTGTCTGTCGCTTTCGGCTCTGCCTGCGGCTGCTCTTCACATATCTGGAGCTACAATACCAGACACTAGGTAACGATTGTCTGCCCTTGGCAGCCAGTAATACAATGGCAGCAGGCATCAAGAGCGGAGTTCAATTTCTTTGCATAGTGAGTGTTCCAATACGAGCCAGCATACCCAGCAGCAGAGAGTGTGTAGTCCCAAGTGTTTGGGTCAGGTGCCCCACGCACTAGTCTCATCTGTTACAGATTAAAACAACTTACTTTATTTAGATATTTGGGCGGGCGGGGGGGGGGGGGGGGGAGCAAGGGAAGATCATTAGCATTTTGAATTCTGACTTCATGAGGGCCATCCTTACTTTTTCAACGCAATGTTACTCCAGGACCAGACAGAATACATCTTAAAATCCTCAAGGAATTCAAGGAAAGTCACGCTGCTATGGCTGTTATTTTCCATACTGAATTAGCCAAGAACTGCAGGAGGGCAAATGTAGTTCCAATATTCAAAAAAGCAGAAAGGAGCAAAGCTGGTAATTACAAGCAGCCTAACTTTCAGTGA